>NW_016804694.1:3831396-3861752 GCF_001698545.2 Rhinopithecus bieti
AAGGTGGAAGAGACACAAGCATAATTTTGGAAAGGAATATAAAGGCAGTCAAAATTTTACTAAAGTCTTTCAAATTCAAACAATTAAAACAAAACCTAAACCATCAAAGTGGAATTATACTGTATCACTTGCAGCAACACTTCCTCCATTGTTTCCTGCATACACGCTTCTCTTGAGAGTCCCCCTTATGATGTCTTGACAGTCCTTGCCCCCACCTCTAAAACTCAGCCTATGCTGTTTCTTGTCTCATTGGCCCCTTTCCTTCCTTGATTTGGAATGTTTCTCGCTTTTTCAATGCCAATCAATCGTTTTTTTCCCCAGGCCATTCAGAAAAGATATATAATATTTATTACCTTATATTAAATGAAGAAAGATTACAAATCAGTAACAATCTTCCACACTAAGAAACTTAGAAAAGAAGAGCAAACTAAACTCAAAGCAGTCAAAAGAAAAGAAAGAATAAATATGTGAGCAAAAAAAGCCAGAAAATAGAAAAACAACAAAGAATCAAGAAGCTAAAAGTATCTTTTTTGAAAGATCAATAAAATTGACAAATGTTTAGCTAAACCAAGAATAAAGAAGATAAAGTGAAGATTACTAAAATCAGCAATAAAACAGGGATGTAACTATTGACCTCACCAAAATTTAAAAACTCCTAAGGGAACACTGTGAACAATTATGCCAACAAATTAGATAACATAGATGAAATGGAAAAATTATTAGAGATAACTATTGAAACTGACTCAAGAAGAAGTAGAAAATCTGAATAGAGCCATAAGAAGTATGGAGATTGATTCATTAAAAAAAAATCCCACAAAAGGAATCTCAGTCCCAGATGGCTTCATTGGTGAATTCTAGCAAATTTTTAAAGAATAGCACTAGTTTTTCTCAAGCTTTCCTAAAAAATAAAAGAGGAGAGAACACTTTTAACCCATTCTGATACCAGTATTACCATGATACCAAATGCAAAGACATCACACACAAAAAACTACAGACTATTATCCCTTGAACATAGAAGCAAAATTCTCAACTAAAATATTATCAAACTAAATGCAGCACCATATAAAAACATTATACACTATGACCAAGTGAATTACTCCCAGGAGTATGAGATTGGTTAAACATATGAATATCAATCAATATAATATACCATATTAATAGAATAATAGACAACAACCACATGATCATCTCAACAGATGCTGTCTTAACCTATTTGAGCTGCTGCAACAAAATACCATGGACTGGGTAGCTTATAAGCAGCAGAAATATATTTCTCATAGTTCTGGAGGCCGAGAGTCCAAGATCAAGACCCTGGCAGATTCGGTAGCTGATAAAATCAGGGCCTGTTTCCTATTTTGTAGATGACTTCTCATTGTGTCTTCACATGGTGGAACAAGAAGTCTCTCTTGGACATCTTTTATAAGGTCACTAATCCCACTCTTAATGTCTTGTCACTTCCTAGTACCATCACCTTGGGGTTTAGGTTTCAACATATGAATTTTAGGGGAGCATAAACATTTAGTCCAATGCAGATGCTAAAAAGCATTGAAAACATTGATAAATATGCTTAGTGAACTAGGAATAAGAGGAAATTTTCTCAACCTGATAAAAGGCACCTACATAAAACTCACAGTTAATATCACACTTAATGATAAAAGACTGAATGTTCTCCCAAAGATCAGGAGAAAGACAAGGATGTCTACTCTTAAACAACTTTTATTCAGCATTGCACTGGAGGTTCTACATAGGGCAATCAGACCAGGCAAAGAACAAAAAGCCATCTACATTGGAAAGGAAGAAGTAAAACAGCCTCTATGATTGTGACATGAATTTGTACATAAAAAATTATAAGTTGTTTACCAACAAACAATTAGAGCTAATAGATGAGTTCAGCAGGATTGTAGGATACAAGATCAATATTTAAAAGCTATTGTGTTTCTATGCACTAGCAAGAACAATTCAAAAATGAAATCATAAACACATTACAGTTTGTTTACAATATCATTAAAAATAAAATACTTAGGAATAAATTCAATAAAAGAAGTGGAAGATTTGTACATTGAAAACTAAAAAAAATTGTTAAAAAATTAAATACCTAAATAAATGGAAAGACATCCAGTTTGTTCATGGATCAGTAGACTTCAGTAAGATGGCAGTACTCATCTAATAGATCAAGAGATTTAACTCAATCCCTATCAAAATCCCAACAGCCCTTTTTAAAAATAGAAATTGATGAACTGATTCTAAAATTTGTATAGAAATTCATGGGACCCAAGCCAGCTAAAACAATCTTGAAAAGGAAGAACAAAGCTATAGGACTTATGCTTCCCAAAATCAAGACTTACTACAAAGCTACAGTAATTAAAAGAGTGTGATATACGCATAAAGATATATATCATTGCAAAGAATATGTACCTCAATGCAGAATTGAGAGTCCCGAAATAAACCCAGCCCTCACGTATTATGGTCAGTTGGTTTTCAACAAGGGTTCTAAGACCATGCAATGTGGGAAAAGACAATCTTCTTTAACAAACAGTACTGGAAGAACCGATAAGCATTTGCAAAGGAATGAAGTTTGGTTTTACATCACAACATACACAAAATTAACTCAAAATGAATCAGAGATTTAACTGTAAACACTAAAACCATAGCACACTTAGTAAAAAAAAAAAAAAAAAAAAAAAAGGAGTAAATCTTTGTGGCCGTGGATTAGGCAATGGTTTTCTAGATACGAAACCAAAAACATAAGCAATAAAAGGAAATATTGATAAATTGGACTTCATCAAAATGTAAAACTTTGTGCTTCAGAGGGCACCATCAAAGGACAGCTTATAAAATAGGAGAAAATATTTGCAAATCATACATCTGTTAAGGGTCTAGTATCCAGAATATATAAAGAGCTCTTGCAACTCAACAATAGTCAAATTACCCAATTTAAAAATGGGCAAAGGATTTGAATGGATATTTCTACAAGGAAGATATACAAATGGCCAATAAACACATGAAAGCATACTCAGCATCATTAGTTATTAGGGGAATGCAAATTAAAACCACAATGAGCTATTTCTTCATTCCCACTAAGATAGCTATAATCAAAGACAGGGACAACAGCAAGCATTGGTAAGGATGTGGAAAAATTAGAACATTCATACATTGCCAATGGAAATGTAAAATGGTGCAGCTGCTTTGGAAAACAGTCTAGCAGTTTCTCAAAAAGTTAAAGATAGGGTTATCTCATGACTCAACAAACTTGCCTCTGAGTATATACCCCACAAAACTGAAAATATACATCCACCCAAAAACTTGTATGTGAATGTTCATGGCAGCATTACTCATACTAGCTAAAAAGTGAAAACAACCCAAACGTCTGGTGCTGATGAATGGAAAAAAAAATGTGGTATATCCATGCTGTGAACTATTATTCAGCCATAAAAAGGAATGAAGTAATACATGCTACAATGTGGATGAACCTTGAAAGCATGCTAACTGAAGGAAGATAGACACAAAAGACCATATACTGCATAATTCCATTTTAATGAAATGTCTGGAATAGAAACAAAGATTTGTGATTGCTGGGGTGGGAGGGGGGAATGGGAAGTGACTGCTAATGGGTATGGGATTTCTTTTGGAGTTGATGAAAATGTTCTGGAATTAGATAATTTGACAGTAGCGATAGTTACACAGCTCTATAAATATATTTTAAAATATTGAAGTATACACTTTGTAATAAAGTATATACTTCATAATTTATATGGAAATTATATCTCAATTTTAAAGGTTCAGAAATATATATTTATTGAGCATCTGTTGAGCACCAGGCACTGGCTAGGTGCTGATTTGGTCACCGTGTCTAACTAAGTCCCTAGCTGATATTCTGGACTGGGCATAAAACAGACAGTAATTGATAAACAAGGTAGTACATAGTATGCTAAGAAGAAAATATAAAATATGCTAAGAAGCAGGGGAAAGGACAGAGTGATAGGAGAGGTGTGCTGTTTTAGATAGGACCAGAACCATCAGGAAAGCCTTGCTGACAGCGGGAGAAAAACCTGAGATGTGAAGGGAGTGAGTCTGGAACTCTAAAGGAGGGAACGGCAATGAGGCTGGGGAGGATCTGGCGAAGAGGCTGCTATGGCTGGAGAAAAGTGAATGGATAGAGAGGTGGTGAGATAAGAAAAAGTGTGTGTGTGTGTGTGTTGGGTGGGGGTGGGCGTGGTGTGTGGCAGCAGTAGCAGGGACTGATTGTGTAGGGCCTTATAGACCATAAATAAGAACTTTGGTTTGGATTTTGGATTTTGCCTTGGCTGCAATGGGAAGCCATTGGATGGTTCTGAGCAGAGGATGAACGTAATCTGACTTAGGGCTTGAGAGACCCCTCTGGCTGCTGTAGGAAGAATAGCTAGTAGAGGACAAGGGTGGGAGTGAGGTTGTCACCAGTTAGGAGGCCATTCCAAGAATCCAGGCAAGAGGTGGTGGACACTTAGGCCAGCAAATAAAAGCAGAGTTGGGAAGTGGTCAGATTCTGAATATGAAGGGATGCCTATAAATCACCTCTTGACCCAATACCTGGATCAAGCAACAACTATGCCAGGGTCACCTGAACTAAAACCAGACCTTCCTTTTAGAAGGTGTGTTTCAGAGGAGTTGGATGAAGACAGAGAGGCTGTGGCTCACACTCATGTGTTAATACTTTTTGAGCCTGTCACTCTCCCTCATTGATCTATTGAACATTTGTGTGTTCTTCTGAAATAAGTGGGGCTCGATATCTATCCAGGATCCAGAGGCTCCTCTCATTCAAGTCACTCCTCTCCTTTCTTCTGCTTTTATAGGCTGGGTGGGATTCTTTTCAGGTGCCAGATTCCCCTTAGGAGCTGGGGAGATTCATGGGGACTTGGGTGGGAAAATCTACCTTTGCTTGTTAACACTTGGCCTATTTCAATTCCTGATTCTCCAAGCAGTGAGTGCTCTTCCATTCTCCTCAGGCTGTCATTGCAAAGTGTCTCCCTGTGACCCTGAGTCTACAAATAATCCCTAATCTTGCACCCTGCAGATCTCGGAAGATCTGGCTATTAACCACAGGATGCCATTTAAATGGTGTGTCCTGACAATGTTTCTGGTTTCTGACATACTTCTTTCCCCACCCCATGAAGTCTCCGGCCTCTTATAGTCTCTACCAGCAGTTCCCACAAACATACACTGGTTCACAATGTCTCCATTGATCGCTTTTCCTTGTACAGTGATTATGCCTCTAGAACCCAAGAAAATTGGGGCCTACAAGGGCTTGCTTAAAAGATAATTTCTAATTGCAGTTGTGTAAACATGATTCTCAGACTTCTTCAATTTAACTAATTCATGTGGCAGAGCACAAGTATGGTTCTCTGCCTGGGACATCTGGTCCTAAATGGTGCATTGTCTCTGGAATTATGACATTTCTCATCCTGGAGTGTTTTCATGCTTAGTTCCAAGGTGGTGATTTAATCTGAGGAGCAGCTGAGAACTAGGTCTTAGACGGTTGCCCCTGAATGTACCCATCACAGGGCCGAACTGTCTCAGATTTCATCTCAGAAAAATGATCAAACATACGAAGAAAACCTAAACAAGCAGACAGAAACTACTGTGAGCCTGATATCTAAAAGGAATCAACAGAAAATTAAACTTTACAGAAGCATCTGCTAAAACGACAAAAAGGATTCTAACCAAAACTTACGGCAAAACTAAAAAATCCTTTTTCCCTCCAAATACCTGTGATAGCATTATAGCTGCCTCTCCCACCATTAATCTTGTTCCTCATTGTCTCCAAAGAATCTCAAACTCTCACCATATGTGCCTTTTTCTCTCCCTTCCTGACCCCCAACCCTCGCCTTTCCGGGTGGTGCCTCCAGGTCTCTGCTCCATGCATTTCTCTGATCCACACAACCAAAGGCCAGGCCTGTTTGAACAGCAAAGATTTTTTTCTTAGAAACAATAGAAGGAGGCTATAATCATTCAGAATTTAAGTTTTCATTATAATCCTGCTGTAAGAGTTATGTTTTATCATAGTGAACTTTCTCCTATGTTACAGAATGTAGAACTATCTCAATGGGGCAAGGACAAGAAGTACATGCTCGAAAGCTGATTCAGATGTCAATGCAGCAGGTATGTGACAAGAGACTGCTCCTGCTGCAACATTATTGCTGGAAACCCCATAGTCACGAATGTTACCACATTCTTGTCCTGACGCTCAATCCTGATTTTTCCATTTTTGCTTATCATTACCTGTGAATTTTAAACCTCAGTCTAGTTTCCTCCTGATATTCCCATGGAAAGCTTATTCCATTTTCTATAGTATATGCTCCATTTTACATTCACCGATTTTTTGTTCGTTTTATAATTTGGGAGACACACCTTCTGATTTCTAAGAATGCAGCTCTAGCAATCTTGGAATTTCATGATCAATATGAATAGGTAGTACTTAAGGAGTGACAGATTGAGACAGTTAAATTTTCATTTTCAGTTAAAGGCAGACTTTCATTTTTCATTAATGGATCATTTCAGGCAAATAAGAAATATTTAAGGATGCTATGTTTAAATATTGATAATGGTTTTCACTGAAAATTGCAAGCTGAATGGAGTGTTAAGAGAGATTTCCCATTGCACCTAATAAATACACAGGACATTAATTTTCTAGAAATGCTCTGTAGATAGCCTTTTCAGCTGTAATAAGAAATGATACCATTTATAAAATAAAATAAAATAAGATCTTGGTTTATTTTTAAGCTTTTGATCTCAGAATGTCTGTACAAACTTTGGTGCAGCTTCTCCCTGGAAATTAATGACTAGAGAGGGTTAATGGGCTAAAACTCTGCTTGGGTCATCAAATTTTCCAGCTAGTCATTAATTCTCAAATGCCCTAAGCCTTAATCTTTATCACTTAATTAAATTCAATAATTTATTTAATTTCTACATGTATATCTCAAAGCAATTATACGTAATTATTTTTACTCAGATCAAGTGTTTCACTCTGTTGAGTGATTTGACAGTTTAACTTTGGGCCTTAAATAATTTCTTTAGTTTCTGTGAGTGCAAAACTTTTTAATTTAAATACTGTGTTCACATTACCCGTCTTTGGAGTGCTAGCCTTTATAACTTACATGCCCTGTTTGTCAAAGTGGGGTAAATATTGATTATATGGCATAATCAGAAAAGAAAACCAGACATGAGCAGGTGCAGCCATGTTGCTGCCTTGAGAGACACCACGGTTAGCATAAAGCTGGCATTGTGGAATGCAGAGTGGGGAACCAGAAAGTAGGTGGGTCCGTGATGACACAAACTAATCCTGAATGCCGTCTTCCTCCGAAACCCCAATTGTATAGACGGCACATCCCCTTTGCTAGTTAAGCCGGTGTGAGTTGTATTTTCGCTTACAGTTGAGACACGTTATATATGCCTTGCCATATATTTATTGTGCTCACTATTTTGTAGTTTTACGTCGTTCAAGATAGCTGATTCCTGTATAACGGTATTAAAATGTCTGGTGAAGAACCTGTGTTCTCACAGGGCAGTGATGGTTTTGTGACATATTTTTAAGGTAGTTTGTTTAATCAAGTATTTATTTAGAAAGTGCTTAATAAGTTATGTGGTTTCAAGAAAGTGTGGAAAGAGTGATGATAAAGAATAAAGCTTAGGGTTATGGTAGTAAATGTCGCCAAATGTATTGTCTCCACCTTTCATGAGATCATGTGTATCTTTCTTTGTAACTATGAATAACTGTGAACCAGTCTTTTTGGTTTTGGGGGTGAGTCAGTTCTGATTTACCTTAGGCAGGACAACTTAAGTTACTGATTCCAAAATACCCATTCCCACCATTAGATGGTGCACACACTGTACTTACACAAGTCTGTCTTCAAGTTTTAATTTCTGTTCCTTTCTGAACCAGGGGTAGCAGAATACTATCATTTTGAACCCACTTGATTCTAAGTAATTAGCTTGTACCAATAGCCGGAGAAATTATTGTATTGACATATAATTTTTAAAAATGTGTTCAAAACAGTATTCACATGGTTTTATAAAAGAAAAAAGTGCACATTTTGTTTTGTTAAAATCATAGCAAAAAAGTTATAAGAAATAAATATGGACTCATTTTTGGATACAGGGTGGTTGGGTATTACTACAAAATTGCCACCTTGGCCTGGAATTCATGGAAGAATTACTGGAGACACTAATTACCACTGAAGCCAGTGATGATTCTTTCCGAGTATGGATAACTACGGAGCCTCATGATCGATTTCCAATTACATTGCTTCAGGTTTGTTACTAAATGTCTTTTCATTGAGAGTTATAGAAATAAAGATGGCATCATGGACATTGTTGAAAGATGAGAACACAACAGGGCTTTTTGGTCCTGTAGAGTCTGGACTGCAAAATCTCACTATAATACTATAATCATCACAATCTTGACATCAAGATTAGACTACAGTAAATATTTCCATAGAAGAGCTCTAAGACTTGGTACTAATTTATTGAGTTTCAGCTCTGATCAATGTACTTAGTTTATACAGTGCTGAACTTTGCCCCTACTTTATGTACCATAAGCATATTGTTTTCTGATGTACAGGTTGAGCATCCTAAATCTGAAAATGGAAACCTGAAATGCTTCAAAATCTGAAACATTCTCAGTGCCAATAGAATGCCCAAAGGAAATGCTCATATAACAATTTAATGCTAATATTCCAAAATCTGAAAAAAAATCTGAAATTCAAAACACTTCTAGTCCCAAGCATTTCAGATAAAGGATACTCAGTCTAATATTGTAATTTCTATTTTATTCTTTATAGTAATTTATAGAAACAAAACCACTGTTTTCTTTTCATGACAGACCTCTCTCAAATTCACTAATGAGCCACCCCAAGGTGTACGCGCAGGTTTGAAAAGAACATTTGCAGGAATTAATCAAGACCTTCTGGACATCAGTAATTTACCCATGTGGAAGCCGATGCTTTACACAGTAGCATTTTTACACTCCACTGTTCAGGTAACTATGGAAAGCAGTTTTCACCTTTAGGGGATGGCTGGTGATGTGCTGAGGCCTCATTGGAGAGGCTCCCAAGAGGGCGCTATCCGTTGCCGCTCTGTCCCCTTACTCTCTTTTCCTTCATAGCACTTTCCCCACCTGGCATAGTGTGTATTTGCTTATGTGTTTTGTGTGTGCCCCCTGCCCCAACCCCCAACCCTGCTATTGGAATGTAAGATTCTCCAGGGTGAAGACTGTCTTTTTGCAACTGCTGACTCTCCTGCTGTCACAACAGCATGCAGGGGATTGTCAGAGCTCAATAAATATTTGTAGAATGAGCTAATGGATTATAAAGATAGGAGCTTGGTTTTGAAAGTGCCTGTGCTGGCCAAGAATTTTATGTGGACCATCTCCTATAATACTAACAGCCACATTTCAAGATAGGATTATCACCATCTCAAAGACGTTAAGTACTCTTCAAATGTGGTTGACTAGGATTGGCTGAACTAGGATTGGCTGCCTCTAATTTATGTACTGTTTTGACTCTATTCATTACCTGATAGTAAAAGTGGTGGTGATGTTGGAGGAGGAGGAGGAACAGCAGCTCCGAGTCTTTCTCAAGTCATTTGCTGTTTGCTTTTACAGTCTTAGTACTGATGCAGTAATTTAAGAACTCTGATTACCAAGCAACTTGTCTGTTATGATTTTTAAAATTATCGTTAGTGTTTTGTTCTGCATCTGAATTTTATTTTTTGTTCTGTAATTCAAAAGCTACATATTTTCAATGCACTTGATCTATTCCTTGATTTCACAGAGAATTGAAGAGATTCCTTTAACCTTTACCTGCGTTTCTTTCTTCCCTGAGGCTGGGGTGAAGGATAAAATAAATCGGTCGGTCTATCCGAGGAGTCAAGCTTTTAGCTGTGTACAGTCATGGGCAGAACTTCACATTACCTCTCCCTGCCCTGTCCAAAGATGGAGGGGAACTTAATGCTCACCCCAGAAAATACTGTGTGTATTTACCCCTACTTCATTATCCCTACCACTTTACTAGGTTCCTGGCTGCCCAACAGAGAGGGCTGTGTTGTTTGTCTGTCTCCCAACCCTGAGAGAGTTAAAATCAGATTAAATGCTTTGCTGGTGCTTGTCTTGACTAAGTTCCATTGTAGCCTTTGGATTGTCAATTATAGCTTCCAAGTCACCAAAGCCTATTTCATACATTCTTATCTGGGAATCGTTCGCTTTGCTAGATCTTATCACACTCTAATACAAGTATTGCTTTAACTCTGCTATTTCATTCCCAATTCACAAATAACGTATTTTATGATTCTGTTCCCAGTAGTGATGATTCAGCTCTTCCACTGTGCTTATCATGGAGAGCTGGTTGGGGGTATTTTCCATATGGTTAATGTGGCAACCTGTGTTTTTAGTGGCCATTATCCAAGTGCTAAAGGGAAGAAGAGCAACAGGACCATGGTCCAGCCATGGGGCTAAAGTGCCCTTGCACTTAACACCACGTGTGTTTGGGTTAAAACAGAGGAGAAATATTTTCACCGCTAGGGCAGTGAAGTTACCAGTGGAGTGTTCAAGAATAAAAGGCTGAATGTCTCTTAAAATCAAATAATAGAGGGCTAGAAATAACACTTCACTGAGAGTCAGGAGGCCTGGACTTTCATGCTTGCTGTGAAATCAGCTAGCTGAAAGCAGTTAGTTGATCAAGTTATGTCTCTCTCAGGGCCTGTTTCCCCATCTGTGCAGTTGGAGGCAGAAGTAGGTGATCTTTCAAGGTTTTTTTCAATTTCTAAAATTCCGTCATCCAGTTCTGTGACAATACAGGGAGTGTAGGTAATTGTTTTTCATCAATTTCAGAAGTGTTTACCGTGGTATTTCCAAAATCTCCCGGGAATTTTAGACGTATGTTTCAGAAATATCACAGAAATGTTTGCTGTGATTTTGCCTGTTTTTTTTTTTGTTTGTTTTGTTTTGTTTTGTTTTTTTACTTGGTTAGGATAGGGACAGCTTAATAGAAAAATCCACAATTCTTTAGAGACTTGTTGTCTTGGGCCAGAAGCATCAACATCTCTTGGGAGCTTGTTGGAGGCGGATCTCAGATCTCGCCTCAGACTCTCCTGAATCAGTCTGCATTGTACCAAGATACCTACATGATTTATATGCACCTGAATGTCTGAGACTCAACTGCTATAGGAAGGAATATTGTGGATTAGGTAGTTTGTGACTTAACGTTTCTTTTCTCTCTCTATTGTTGAGTATAAGAGCCACACATCTGATTTGTTAATTAATTGAGTCCTCCAAATTAAAACAGGCATCCCTTGCTTTAAACAAACATGTTATATGTACTTTTGTTTTTGCGGAGACTGAAAAAAGAATTAGGCACAGGATCTGAGGCTCCAGAGGGGTTCATGCTGGAGTTCATCCCACATTACAGTGCAGAACCCAGGAGTAAAATAACCAACTCCCTACCTGCTCTCCAGTAAAAAATGTAATTTCTCCCACGGAATCCTGGTTTGGGTGGCATTATGCCATCAGCTTACCCCAGTTCATAGGCATGATATGTGGATTCTACTTCTGTTGCAGGGAACAAAATGAGCGCCTCTCCTTTCCTGGGAGAAGGGGAAGTAGATTTGGCTGGTCAAGGATAACTTGGGTAGAAGAGTGGTGGAGGGGCCGGGCGCGGTGGCTCAAGCCTGTAATCCCAGCACTTTGGGAGGCCGAGACGGGTGGATCACGAGGTCAGGAGATCGAGACTATCCTGGCTAACACGGTGAAACCCCGTCTCTACTAAAAAATACAAAAAACTAGCCGGGCGTGGTGGCGGGCGCCTGTAGTCCCAGGTACTCGGGAGGCTGAGGCAGGAGAATGGCGTGAACCCGGGAGGCGGAGCTTGCAGTGAGCTGAAGTGAGCTGAGATCCGGCCACTGCACTCCAGCCCGGGTGGCAGAGCGAGACTCCATCTCAAAAAAAAAAAAAAAAAAAAAAAAAAAAGAAGAGTGGTGGAGGGCGTGGTTTGCTTTCTTCTTGAGGTGGGAGCAGGCTTTCCCAGGAGGAGGGTGCCCTGGGTGCTGCCATGGGAACGTGCATAGATGCACCAGGCAACGCCGCACTAAGCTCTGCTCCTCGCCACTCCCCCTCTCCTCCGTCAACTTACTATCCACACAGGGCAGTAGCACCTACTGAGAGGGGAAGTTCCTGCTGAAGCCCCCACCCCTGCTGCAGTCCAGTGATGTCTCTACTTTTGCCAGTGGCCCTTCTGCCCTCCCTATGGGAGCTTTTTATTCCCAGGACCCTGGTGTGTGCCTGGTCTCAGTTTGGCTGCCACTCCCTGAGAATATTTCAGCATCCTCTTGAAGATTACCTAAGAGGGAAGCTTCTCTCTGGCCTCAGTATTCTGTCTCTAAGCTTTCCTGGGCAGTGTAGCATCCAGTGTAGCATCGTTCTGGGTTTCAGAGCAAGCCCACATTCACCCTTTGGGATTTTAATTTTAAGCACATTTTCCTCCAAAGTCTTAGTCTTTTGAAACTCAATCATTACATTTTTAGCCACCTCCTAACACCTCCTGCAGAAGATCAGAACAATGTTCTATGGGTTGTTTTTTTTCCTATTGATTGTCGACATGCTGCTCTTTGAGGTATGTGTTGGACCGAGTAAATGTCTTAAGCAATGGTCTTCCCAGCCAATTATCTACAATTGTCTTCTCAGCCAATGCCTGGGCCCCAGAATAGGACACTTAAATCAAAATCCCCAGGAGGCCAAAAGGAAGGAGCTCAGTCTTTTTAAAAACTTCCAAGTGATCCTGATATGCGGCAAGAATTGAAAATAATGGCCAAATGGCCACAACCCTTAAGGGAAGAGTCTTGAACCATTTTTATATCCATTTCATAGTCTGGAGTTTTTCTCCCCATCACCTTGGCTTGTCCACATTGAACTGCATATTTCTTTCTGACTTTTCAAACAGCTTATATATAACTCTGTGAGGTGAGGTGGTCTTTTTTTTTTTTTTCGTTTTTCTTTTTTAGCTAAAGTTATTGATTAGGATCTCTAAGGGCCTGTAGTGGCAGTGGCAAACTTGGAAATTTTATCATGCCTTTAAAAATTACTTAGATAGTAAATAAAACAGGCCTAGGGCCCAGGGAATCTCACTATTAACAGTTTTCATTCAGAAAAGTGTTTGCTTCCCCTATATTTTGTTTGTTTTCTTTCTCAAGTCTGAGCCTTGATGAACATTCCTTTCAAATTTAATAGTGTATATAAAATTCTTGCTTTGGGGAGAGATGATTATAAAATTTCTCATTTAAATGTCTTTGAATAATTATAATAGTATGATACAGGTTTATCTTTTACACTCTGCCCCATAGTGTTTCCCAGAGGTTCTGGCTGTTTCTGTTAACTATTTTTACCTAGTAAAGTTTCCCTTACATTGTCTAGTGTGGCTTGTATTTTTCTTTGTATATTAGCTCCAGTTATTGGAGTTAGATAGATAAATCCAGTTGTCTTGTTTTGAAGCTGTGAAATGATTCTGCAGCTCTGTGGGAACTGCAGAGGTAGAGCCTAACGTAAAACTGGAAATGGCTCTGACATCATTAAAATGGTTGAACAACTTTTCATCAGTGTTCTAAGGAGTTTTTCATGATTTTACATTTTCCATATTTCTTTAGTAGTTCAGAGTTTTGCATATTCTGTGAAAAGAAAAGAAGAAACTGTATTAGTCAAATTAAGTAAGGAGTGGACTGGTTTTCCTAAAATCATCACTCACCAGCTTGATGATGTATAGTCACTCCCTTCTGTCAAATGAAGTTTTAACATTCAAATCTGTCTGCGTTCCATGCCTTGAAGCACGTGAACACTGAGTTGCTGCTACTCACCAGAGCTAGTCCTCTGCTGAAGCAGAACCTTCTGTCTGCAGCCTTCTTCTCCATGAGTCGCAGGATTTGTGTTCCTAATTCTGCTCATGGCCTTTGCCAACCCTGAAAGTCTCTTCTCTCCCCTTTGCAAAGACCAGCTTCAGTTTTATTATTCCCAGAAGCCTCAGATTGAAGGTCTCCTTCAGGCTTATCATCTGTGAAATGTTGACAGTTAATTATATTCACTATCCCATTGTTCTTTTTCTTGTCTCTAAGTCTTATTTTTGCAACAGATTAAAACTTCTTGAAAATGCATCCATTTAAATATTTTATTGTACTGCATAGGACTCATCCCATGGTTTCAAAATGTTAATTAAACTGAAGAAATTCAATATTCCAAATAAGTCTAGCAGCAAAACCCCTTGCTTTGATCTTCGCACTGAGCTCTTAGGTTCTAGTTGTTTGAGTCTATCCTGATAGTATTCCAAGGTAATTAAAAAAAAAATAGCAATAAGATGAAATGACTTCATTTGTGAAAGAAAAGGCACCCACTAAGATTTGGGGCTTTTTAATTTTCCCAAGATGAGCTAATCAGTTTATGACTGTAGTGAACCAACTTAAAAAGTAAATGCTTTAGATGAAAACTGGTAGTAAGAAATATAAACATGAAGCAAATCTTAGCATTAGGGCAATTTTCAAAACACACATTTTAAGGAACAACTAAATTGCAATGACTCAGTGCATATAAATAGGAGTGTTTCTATAGAGCCTATTTGAGCAGCTTTAGTAACTGGAGTTATTTTTCATTCGGCCATCCATCTAATTGAACATTAAAATTTAAAAATTAAGTCAAACACCTAGGTAAAACGAATGGTGTAAATTCTGATTCTCTTTTTCAAAAATGGGAAAACATCCACATTTCACTAATAAGTCATTAGCATTCTTCTCTTCAAAGTCCTCAAGATGGAAGAAATTCCAAGAACTAAAAGGGTTAGCTGTATGAATTTTCATGTTAATATCCCATAACCCTCTCAACCCACCCTTGCTCCTGGGATAATCTGGAAGAGGCTCACCTCAATGTTTCTGAGGTCCACTTCAGAAATGCCAAACCCTGGGTTAGCCTCAGCATTGACCTCTTACAGAGGAAGGGTTCCTTCTGCCCTGGTAACAATTGACCAGTGTTTATTAGGCAACCGTGATTCTTTCCCCCAAGGTGCAAAAGGGGAGACAAAATAGAAGACGTGTTTTTCACTGTCAAGGCTCAAAATCTGGTTATAGGACCATATATTTCAATATGAAACATCTAAAAAAAAAAAAACCACAAAACAAAAACCAAGGCAACATGAATGCTGGGACTAGAAAACAGGAAGCTGTCAAGAGAAACAGTGTTAGGGACCACGGCTCCTGCCCTTGCAGCTGGGACCACACAGTCTCTCCTCCCTTCAAGGCTGTGGCCTCTGCTCCTCCTCACCTCCTCTAAGTACAGGGTGGAAGATGGTTCCTCACAGCTCCTGAGTTTACAAGTTTTCCTAGTCTAAGCCCCAGATAGCAATTACAAACCCTAAGTTCAAATTCCTGGGAGAAGGAATCTGGTCAGTTCTTTCTGGGCTGGCTTTCTACATTGGATCAGATTAGCTAAGGGATAGGAGTGGGTGTCACATAGCACAAATCTCTAATGCCTGACAACCTTAACTAAAGAAGTTTAGGTCTAGAGGTAACAGTAGTACTTTACGTTTTAAGCGCTACTCCTATTATTATGTATTATTATTATATTATTATTAGTTTATGTATTCTTGACCCTTCGGCACTCTGATCATCCCAGGTCAGAACATCTAGCACCCAAATTAATCTTAATGATTTACTAAATACTTTAAAAGCATACCCTGAAACTCAGTAATTAAAACCTTTGAATTTTCTGAATTTCTTCTCTGACATGTTCATGAACTTGTCCAAGCAAAAATTTATTTAGAATTTTTTTTAAATGGTGGGATTATTCAGGATCTGAAGCATGGCATAGCTGCAGCAAGAAGGATTGGAATAGCTCGTGAAAATGGCAGTGTGTGCATGTGTGTGTGTGTGTCTGTGTGTGTGTGTATTGAGTTGGGGAAGGCAGAAAAGAAAAAGAAAAGTTAGTATATACTTAGAGGTAAAAGAGTAGAATTAAACCTTCCCATAGATGTATAGGGATTCTACTCTCCACATGGGTCCTTACCTTAGGCACTAGAATTAGGGTCTAGAAACTAATCTAATAAATCATTGGACCTTCCTTAGAGACTGATTATGTATTGGGATAGGAAAAGCTGATGCCTTGGAAACATCTGGACTCATCTATGTGGTTTGTTGGATGATCAGTTCTTGGAGCTATCAGGTCTAATACTTGCCATACCTTTAAAATGCTCTCTGGAATATCTAAACAATTGAATCATTTGCTCTGAGTCCAGTTTGATTATTTATGGGTGATTTGGCATTTGTAAACAGTTAGCCACTATTGCACAGGAGTCTCTTAGGCCCTCTTTGATTAAGTAGAGGGAAACAAATGAGGGTCACGTGAAAGTTTCAAGACAGACACGTCATGTGTACAACAGAAAGTTTTAGTTTTCAAAATCTGAAATGACAAGATTGCCAAGTGAAGTCATCACAGAATCTAAGTGCTCTTGAGAGAGGTTTAGGTAATCCAGCGGAAAAAATTCAAACCCTTGCATTTGACATTTCAAACTTTCGGGAGTCCAATGTAGAATAACAGTTCATTCAACAGATATTTGTTGAGCACCTACTGCATTTTTTTGAGTTGTCAGTGGAGACCTAGACTTTAAAATAAACAAACCCAAAACTGCAACTTGACAAATCTTTGGAGATTTGTTTCTATAAACCAGTTAGCTATAGAGCCATGAAGTAATATTTCTAATATGGCTATATGCCACATAATGTTTCAGTCAACATGGATTGCATATATGGTGGTGGTCCCATGAGAGTATAATGTACTTTTACTATACCTTTTCTGTGTTTAGATATGTCTAGATACACAAATACCTACCATTGTGTTATAGTTGCCTGCAGTAGTCAGTCCAGTAACATGCTGCACAGGTTTGTAGCCTGAGAGTAATAGGCTACCTCATGTAGCCTAGGTGTGTATAGGCTGTACCATCTAGGTTTGTGTAAGCACCCTCGAAGATGTTCACATAATGAGGAAATTGCTTAATGATGCATTTCTCAGAAGGTAACCCCATTGTTAAGCGACATGACGGTATATCCAAAATTGTATATACTATTCTTTTAAACTAATGTCAATTGATTTTGATAATATAGCCTTAATTTTACTGTATTTTTATAGCAATAAAAAATGGAATCAGGTACACGCAATACTTACTTTTCTTTGGTGTTTTTAAGGAGCGACGAAAGTTTGGCCCCTTAGGATGGAATATTCCCTACGAATTCAATTCTGCTGACTTTTCAGCCAGTGTTCAGTTTATTCAGAATCACCTTGATGAATGCGACATTAAAAAAGTGAGTAAAATTGTGCCTTTTTTCCTGTTTTTATTGCTCTTCTTAAATCAGGGTTCTACAGTCATTTGAAGTCTATGATGCGGTGTGAATTTGCTGAGCCCCATGGAGCCCCCTTTGAAGGGACGTATTCTAATCAGACACTTGCTGGGGCAGCCTGTCCCCGCCCCCAACACGCACATACCACAGAAGCTAACTAACTCAGTGTGTGGCAAAATACCGCGTCTTTCCTCATGTTACACTCAAGGGCCACAGGGCACTTCAAGAGAAGGTGTGCCTTAGGTCAAGCTTCTCCTCACTGGTCCTACTCCTGCCTCTTCAGAAGTGAAGATGGTATCTGCCAGCCCATGTGAAAGCTCTTTTCCACCTTAAGTCATTTCTTAACCGCTCAGCTTATGCCTATGAATAACAATACTTTCTAGTAATGGTCATTCATCATCATAGGACACTTTGCAGTTTTCAAAGTTCTCATGTATGCAGGATCTCTTTTTTATCTTCACAACTCTGTGAGGTCAATAACAAAGGCATTATTATTTATTTGTTACTCATTTTTCTGATGAGGTAACAGACAAGAGGGACTAAGAGACTTCCTCGAGGTCACAGAGCTAAGAACGTAAGCTCTGTTGTCATTTCACACATATAAAGGGTTGGAAATGTGTTTTTTCTATAATCTTTGGCAAGTCAATGAGCCCAGGAGCCTGTTTCCTCATCTATGAAATGGCCATTGTTTCTGTGAGGAGGGAATGAGTTAGTATTTGTGAAAGCACAGTACACAGTGCCTAATAAGGGCTCATTAACTATGGCTCTCTACAGTCTGGCCCCCTCTTCCTTCCCAGAGTAGGGCAAGGTAATTGGAGATCCTGCAGCCTCAGTATGGGGATGGTAAGCCATGATGAGTTTTTACTCTAGAACCAAACCGTAATTTTTCCTTGGAATGACAAAGGGATATGAAATTAAAAGTATAGCAGTCTGATGAAAAGTTATTTTCTATGTGTTCATATTCTGTGGTCATTTATCATTTTGCTACATACAAATAATAGTTACCTTAAAATAGTTGCTTTGAAAGGCAACCAAGCTGAAAATACAATTTTAACCAAGAAAAGTAAACAAAAGCAGATATCTTTATTTCTCCTAACTCAAATATATCAAGGATTTAAAAAAACTGCTAAATTGCAATATATTCCTAGTATAAAATTGCTCTAGAAATGAATAAATATTTTGATGTAGTTTTAGCACACAGAATGAAATGCAGAGGATGGCAGAGGATTGCACTGAGAAAAAATCTTGTGGATAAATAATTTTCTTGTTCTCATAATTCCAGAAAATATATTATTAAGAAAGCGTATTAAAGTGATAATTACTTGATTTTCCTCCTTTCTTCACTAAACACCACTTTTCTCCTCTGTGACAGCTTGGCATTACTACAATGCGTATTATAGGTAATTATATCCCCAGAGTGAAAAATAGTCTTTTTTCCCTATTTTAAATAATATACGTACAGTATACTTACCAGTGTTTAGTATTGTAGATTTTTTCTTGGTGAACAAACTGTAGTGGTTCCAGCCATGTAATAGTGAGAGTTATTAATATAAGACTATGAATAATTTTAAATGCAAGTCTAGTGAGTGCTTACTTTTCCAGACCTTTCCTCTAGGGAAAGACCTGAAATGTTTATAATGATGTGTTTGGGTTGACAATGAATAATCCTTTTTTACTTTTAATAAAGGGTGTATCATGGAATACGGTTCGGTACATGATCGGAGAAGTACAATATGGAGGCAGAGTGACAGATGACTTTGACAAACGTCTACTTAATTGCTTCGCCAGAGTAAGTCAACTTAGAAAAATAAAGTTTGGAGACACATTTCACCGTATTTTCCAATTTTTTTGTTTGTAATAGGTCTGCCAAACTTAAGCATACAGCAGAGCTGCTGCAAAGAATTAGCCAAGAAACAAACACATGTGTGTGCTTACACACACGCACACACATACACACACACACACACAAAACAACCAGCAGTTGGGCCAGGTGCGGTGGCTCACGCCTGTAATCCCAGCACTTTGGGAGGCTGAGGCGGGTGGATCACGAGGTCAGGAGTTCTAGACCAGCCTGGCCAATATGGTGAAACCCCGTCTCTACTAAAAATATAAAAAGTAGCCGGACGTGGTGGCGAGTTCCTGTAGTCCCAGCTACTTGGGAGGCTGAGGCAGAAGAATCACTTGAACCTGGGAGGCAGAGGTTGCAGTGAACAGGGATCTCACCACTGCATTCCAGCCTGGTTACAGAGTGAGACTCCATCTCAAAAAATCAAAAACAAAAACCAACCAACAATCTGCTTGTGGTGCAGAGCAGAGCAGTGGTCAGTTCTCATTGGTCTATAACTCCTTTTCCATATAGATGAAACTGCTTGTGCCCAGGTCCTCTCCCCAATCGCCCCTCCTCCATATTCCCCATTCCTGTGCATCTGACTTGTGAGGGAAAACTGTGCCTCATTTCTATGCCTCTTCCTCTGAGTGAGAAGTCTCATGGTGATTTCAAGCCCCAAAATAAGTGATTGGGGGATTAATCATAATTTGAGTTTTCTCATCTCTTCTATTAGGATGGACAATTGGAAATTGAGGAAGTATTCACTTCTTCTCTGTGCCAAATAGAATCCACATGTAACATGCTGATAAATATTTTCTAGAGAAAATTATTTCTTAGCAATTGTGGCTTTCACATCAAGGATGAATATAATAAATAACACCTACCAGACTCAAACTCTTCTTAAAATTTTTTACATTTTAGGGATGTAATATACAACACCTAAGTGGAAAAAAAAGATGTCTTTTATGGTTATTAAATTCTTTATATTGGGACCTATACTGGTAATTCTCTACTTAAATGATTCTTTTTTTCTTGACAAAATTAAAGCCTCAACAGCAAAGCACAAGCTTTGGGAGTATTTTCATAAGCTGGGGGTTGACTAGAAAGTGGATTTTAGCCTTTACATGTTTTAGCAAGTTTTTCTTGAAGCTACATATGGAGAACTGTGAAAAATAGTAAGTGTTGGTGAGGATGTGCAGAGGGAGGAGCCCTGCTGCTGGGAGGTCAAATGGACACAGACCTCCTGGAAAGCAGTCCAGTAATACTTAATGAAATTAGGTATCTCAGGTAAATATATCCCAGAACATTTCTAGAAAGAGTCCACAAATGGACTCGTAGAAAAATATTCATGGCAGCATTGTGTTTGGAGCTGAAAGCAAGCATCATAGATTGGTTTTCCTAGAAACAGTGGTGGAGATTTGCATTCAAGTGCCTCCTCCCCATCCTTCCTCCAAGACATGACCTTGACTGAGGCAGCTCCCTCCTGCTAGGGCAGTTCCTGGGGAGGGACAGTGCTGTGAGCTCAAAGCATCCAACACTCCAGACAGCGGGGGGAGTGAGTACCTGCTCCTGAATGAGGATCGGGTGGCACATCGCAGCATCCACTACAAAAACCCAAGACTCCTAAGGGAATAGATAAGATGTGGTGGGTGAGCACCATGGCATACTATTGCTCACCCTGTGGGGTGCAACCTGGTGGTCATAGTCATATCAAGTGTGTGATACAACTACCTTCTGAACCAGAATCCTCCTCCTGAGTATATGCCCCAGAGAAATTCTCAGAATGTACCAAAGAGATTATTCATAGCATTGTTGGTGGTACTGGGAAGTTGAAGGCAACTTAGGTATCCATCATGGGGAAATTGTTAAGTTACCTGTTGTAGAGGCCTATGGCGGCATATAATGTAGCATTTGGAAGCAATGATCTATATGATATCATGCATAGGTCTTACAAATAGTGTTGAGTGCAGAGCTTTAAAAAAAATAAAGGGAGATCTACAAAGGAATATATGCATAGCTCACAAGGATAAATACATGTTCTAGGACATATATCAAGTACACTTAAATAGATGCCCTCAGAGGGAAAAGGAGACAGTGAGTGGATATCTGGACAGAATGGGGAAAAATTAAAATAAAAGGGACCTAGATTCATAAAAATAATAAACTCGGGAGTGTGAGAAACTCACCTCTGTACTTGAGATTCAAAGGAGAAAAAAAAAAGATGTCTTAATAAGTATACTTTGTTAGAATAATTGTAAAAGTACCTAAAGTTGGAGTTTTAGCAGTGGAGACTAAGATGTGGTTAGCTTCAGAATATAATTCACCAAGAGTACCAGCAGAATGCTGATGGGATCAAGTGCATAGGTGAAAGAAAAGGGGAGTCAGGGTCACCCCTAGTTTTGACTTAAGTCACTGGACACAGAATGGGGCTATTTACAGAGAAGAGGAAGGACTGCAGCAGGAATGAGTTTTTACAGAGAAGAGGAAGAACTGCAGCAGGAATGAGTTTTATTGGCTGGGGCTGGAAATTAAGAGTTCGGTTTTGATCATATAACATTTGAGATGCCTATTAGACATCCAAATCAAGTTGTCTAAGATTGTAACTGCCATGAGGGCAGGGACTTTGTCTTATTACATCAGTGCCAAAGTCTGAGCACCGGAAACAGAGCCCAACACGTGTAAGTGCTCAGTAAATATTTGTTGAATAAAATAACAAATGCCTGAATGCTGGTGAACGAGGCACCTGGATGTACAGATCCAGAGGTCGTGGTGGAGCTCAGGCATGGAGATAAGGATCTGGAATTCTTCAGCATGTAGATAGTGACAACGGAAAGCTGCTGTGTTGGTCCAGAGCCTCCAGGGAGATGTCTGAGCCGGGAACACAGGGAGGGGGAGGAAGCCTGCTCCACCTTCAAGAGCTCAAGCAGGGGGATTCCCCTTTCTGACCCCTTTCCTGCCTTTCTTTCTCTTCTACTTCTTCCCTGTACCTTGACATTTGGCATTTCAGGCCATAGAGGACTAGTCAGGTGACCTCAACCACCCTCTCCTAGAAACCCAAGATTCTCTGTCCTCTGGGCCTTAGTTGTGCAGACTTCCTGATCTAAAAGCACAGGGTTCTCTATCCAGGCCCCAGTTGGTTGGCTGTTCCCAAGTTAACAGCAGCTCCCTCCTCACCTGAGTTATGTTACTCCCTTCTATCATCTGATTCTGGTTTCTCTGGACTCCATTCTCAGCAATTAGTGCCTGAAGTCAAAAGTTCATCCTACTATTTTCCCATTCATTTGCCCCTGAGTAGCTTCTGTGGGCTCATTTCCTCCCCCTCTCTCAGGACTTCCCTAAGAGTAGCACCACCTTCAGTGGCTTCAATTCTCTGACTCTTGGACACCCCGCTTCCTTATCCTACTGAATCTTCTCTTTGCCCTACATCCTCTCCAACCTCCTGTCTTGTTGCTTTCCCTCATTCATTTCTGTCTAGCTTGGACCTGTTGCAGATGGTCATCAATAACCAGAGGTGAATTTAGGTCTCTGACCCTAAGGGTATGAGCTTACTACACGAACCTGGGAGCAGCAACCCTCTTGAGAAAGACTGCACAAAAGCCCCCACACCCTGCCTTCACCTGTTTGTCTCATCCTCAGCCCCAGGCTTGCCTTCTGACCAGCTACCTGCCTGCACTGCCTCCACTTTACCCCAACTATGTCATCCAGAGTTGCCCGTGGGAGAAGCAGTTCCACTGTAAACTCATGCCTGCATATGGCATCCCCTGTCCCTCTGACTTTCAATCTCAGGCTTTTCTTTGAACCTTGTTTTCTCGGTTCTCAGCATCTTTCAGAGTCTCTCTGCTAAAACCAATTGCAGAACTGTATTGGGTGTTCGTGGGGGATGACTACTCACATAGTAGCTCCATGTAGATTTCATATTTCATATTTTGACTTTGCCCCAAAATAGCCTCCAAATTTGGTGAAACTCAGCTATTCGTGTGTGTATAAAGTGCTGGGAAAACAGGAATAAACTTCATTTTGGTCTTACACATACATGTCATCTGGCAACACAGAATTTAGTGTGGTTATTTGTTATCTGTGTGCTGAGGACCCATGGCCTTTGCCCCCTTAGGGTGTCTTCCTGCCATTTAAGTCATCTACATAGTGAAAAATCTAACATTTCCAAGTAATGACCATGCCCATAACACTGTTCTCTTTAATAACTTTCAATTACTCTCCATTTCTTAAATTAATCACCAGTCCTCACCCTGACATCAACAGTTATCCATGGTAGACCTCACCTCACCCTTCCTGGCCTATCTCTTATGACTACATTGTGTTCACCCTATATTCCATTATTCCCTTAACTTGCTTCTCATTTTTGCATCAGTTGTTCTATACCTTTGCTTATGTGACCTCCCCATTCCAAGTTCTCCTGTCAAAATCCTCTCCCTCAAGGCTTATCTCCAAAAATCACCTCCTTGAGAAGACCTCAGCTGACATTCACCTGGATGTTCTTTGTTCCTGCTTTAAACCTCCTTAGTACTTTGTTTATTTTTATTTCCTTCTGACTCTTGCCTTAGTGCACTTTGTATTGTGGTTATTAAGTAATTGGCTCATCCATCCATTGGGTCACAAGCTCCTTGAAAGAAAGGACTGTGTGTCTCTTCTCTTTCATTCTGTTCTGGTTCTAAACTCAGCCTGCTCATGCATAGGAGTTGAATAGGATAAAACAGAGAGAGAATCAGTACACAGGGTATTTCAGAGCAATCACTGGATCTAAAAAGAGCTGGAGGAAGGAGATGGAGGGAAGGTACTAGAGAACCTGTGACCAACCAGAGTAAGATGCCGTCCCTCTTTCCCGTCAAGTGCTCTGAGTAATTCAGATGTCGTGCCTGCATTTCCACTCTTCCTGTCTTCCCATTCTTTCCTTCCCCACTGGGAAAATTGCTCTGGGAGACGTAAGTCATTGCCTCAAATCTGGTTCATAGGCATTTAGCATCAGTTTTTTTTTTTCCTTTCTGAGAATAAGTCTATTCACACCAAGCATATATTTGTTCTCTCACTGTTTTGTTAAAGATAATTCATATGGAATAAGAAAGGGATGTCTTAAGGCAAACAGCAAGGCAGCTGAATACATTTCCTTCTTGTGGACAGGGACATAATTAGCAAATGAAGCGCTTCAGCGCAAGGTGGGAGGGGAGAGTTTGCGTGGAGCCCTCCTGGCCATGTGCTGGGGCTCAGTGCTGTGTGAGTGAAACTGCGCATAAGGACATCCTCCTGGTATGAGCCCCACTTTGGGGAGAAGTGGGGTGATGAAAATGCCCAGATATTCTCTTGTGTGTGGGGGTATGGCCTCACAGACTTTGCAGTATGTTCCTGCTGCTAAAGTGGAATTGAGAGTTGTCAAATGACTCAATTAGAGAATGAGTTTGTAGAGTTGCTCTCTGGTCCTTACTCTTAGTGAATATCCTCTTTGGTGTTAAACGGAGGCCAGGTCAAATTGTGTTCTGGCCTCTCTCTTTTCTCCATATATGTGCTAATTATTCTATCAGTAGTATTGTTAAGACACTCTCAAAATCAGTATTAAAAACTCTATTAAAATGGAAATAAGGTGGCCCCTCTCTCCTTTCTTGTAGCAGTTTTCATTTAGATGCCCATCAATTTTATTTCTTTTGTTTTCTCTCACATACAGGTCTGGTTCAGTGAGAAGATGTTTGAACCGTCTTTCTGCTTTTATACTGGATATAAAATCCCCTTGTGCAAAACCTTAGACCAGTATTTTGAATACATCCAGTCACTGCCATCCCTAGATAACCCTGAAGTCTTTGGGCTTCACCCTAATGCTGATATCACGTAAGTCGCTGGCATTTTTTAATTTGAAGGGATCATTTGTAACTCAGCCTGGCAAAGACGGTGCATTTCATTTTCT
Source organism: Rhinopithecus bieti (assembly GCF_001698545.2). Taxonomy (NCBI): domain Eukaryota; kingdom Metazoa; phylum Chordata; class Mammalia; order Primates; family Cercopithecidae; genus Rhinopithecus; species Rhinopithecus bieti. Next base: position 3,856,524 of record NW_016804694.1, read on the forward strand.
CTCCTAACCTCTCTCCTTTCCCCCTTTTTTTATTTTACTTTGAAAAATAGTGTCGCTTCCTGTCTCCCAATTACAACTTTGTCATATCTTGGCCTACTCTCCTCTCACTAAATCCTGATGCTCCAGTGTTTATGACAACGTTAAGCTCTAATTTATGCATTGATTATTTCTCCTCTGTCATGTCATAAAACCAGTTGGTGTTAGTGGTAGCGGTGTTCCCCACCGACAGGAGAGTGGTCTGCCAGCTCCTCATCTCTTTCTTCAAAAATTCATTAAGAATATAATGCTCGTAAATAGAATCTAAAAAGCCAGGCGAGAACAGATGGGAGGGTGAAGAATCGTATTTCTGCCTGGTCCTCTCTCTCATGCCCCCCCTCCCCCACTCGCTCATCTGCATCCTTTTGTCATGCTCTGCCTGTGGTGGGTGCAGTGCAGTGAGCACTTGAGCACCCGACACAGATGCACAGCCCCGGGAGGAAAGAGTGGAGGGGTTAGCTCTGCGTGAGTTCCCTGCTTCACTCATCAACTAGGGAAGAAATGCTCCCCGATCCCGAGCTCCTTGGGATGAGGTGTCGTCCCTTCTCTCTTTAGAGTTCCCTACCAAACCTAAGCACCAGAACCGGAATCCTTTGGAATGGGCCGCATGCCCTCTGCGGCCCCCTGATGAAAAGCCACAAGGTTTACATTCAGGAAAATGGTTTCAGGAAATGGGAGAAACCAGGAGTCCTCTGACAGATTCTAAGCTGAGAATGCCCTAAGAGTGGGGCATTCCTCTCTCCTAGTCCCTGGCATACTGTTGTGATTTTAATAATTCTCTGGGTTTGGACATGGACATTTCCCTGGCCTTGCCAGATGTCCCAGGAGTCCTAGTTTGCTGCCAATTTCCTTGTCTTCCCACCTCTGACCCCGCCTCCTAGCTCCCTATATGAGGATGCACTTTTGGCCTCTTTACATCCGCATTGATTCCACCTTTTCCATATCCTCTCTCTCATCTCGCCCAGGCTGCTTTTCATCTTCAAAGATGGAGACATGATTGAAAATACCTACAAATGCCAATGCTCTGTTCCACCCCCATGATGGACCCACGAAGGCTCGTTGGTGGCAGCTCTTGCTGTTATTTAAGGAGGCTTTCATAAGTTATTTGGGGATGGGAAAGAAGTGAAGAAATAAAAAGGATTCCTCAGGGATCGGGTTGACAATCAACTCTTACATTTTATGAAAGAGGGAGCATAGGAAAGTTGTTTTGCTTTAGCTGAGACTTTAAAAATGTGAGTCAGACCATGTCAACCCTCCGCTCAGAATCCTCCCAGGGTTCCCGTGACACTCTGAGTCAAGGTCAAAGACCGACAGTGACCTACATACAGATGACCTGCAAAGCCACATAGTGCCACTGCCCTCTACCTCCCCACCCTGGCCCTTTCAGTCCTCTCCCACCTTCGTGCCCACTCAGCTCCTGTTACTCAAGCCAGACAACTTCCTGTTACTCAGACAGTCCAGACAGTACCTGCCACAGGATACTTGTACTTCCAGGAACCTCCCTGCTCTTAGATATCACAGTGGATCACCCTTTTACCTCTTCCGGTCTTTGCTTAGATGTAGCCTTTTCAATGATGCCCTCCCTGGCTGTGCTATTTAAATATTGCAACCCACTCCGCAAGCCCTGCCCAAGACCTTGTCTGCCTGGCCTGCTCTTCTCTATAGTTTGTATCACCCACTGACATACTCTACATTTTTTTTTTTGAAACGGCGTTTCACTCTTGTTGCCCAGGCTGGAGTGCAATGGCACAATCTTGGCTCACCACAACCTCTGCCTCCCAGGTTCAAGTGATTCTCCTGCCTCAGCCTCCCAAGTAGCTGGGGTTACAGGCATGCGCCACCACGCCTGGCTAATTTTTATATATTTTTAGTAGAAACAGGGTTTCTCCATATTGGTCAGGCTGGTCTCAAACTCCCAGCCTCAGGTGAGTCCGCCCATCTTGGCCTCCCAAAGTGTTGGGATTACAGGCATGAGCTACCATGCCCGGCCTCATACTTTACACTTTAGTTACTGATTTGTTCTTGTCCAACAACCACCAGGAAACCGTAAGTTCCTCTACACCTGAAACTTTTGTGTTTTCACTGCTGCATCCCTTGTGCTATAGCAGTGCCTGGTGCTCAGAAAGTATTTATTGACTGATCAGTGCTGCTAAATTCTTCTAGAGTGTGAAAGATGTGATCAATGAGGAGATTCCATAGAAAGATCCTACGAGTTCACGTGAGTGGGCAGAGAAACCACTGATAAATCTTTTTTTTTTTTTTTTTGAGACGGAGTCTCGCTCTGTCGCTCGGGCTGGAGTACAGTGGCCGGATCTCAGCTCACTGCAAGCCCCGCCTCCTGGGTTTACCCCATTCTCCTGCCTCAGCCTCCCCAGTAGCTGGGACTACAGGCGCCCGCCACGTCGCCCGGCTAGTTTTTTGTATTTTTTTAGTAGAGACGGGGTTTCACCGTGTTAGCCAGAATGGTCTTGATCTCCTGACCTTGTGATCCGCCCGTCTCGGCCTCCCAAAGTGCTGGGATTACAGGCTTGAGCCACCGCGCCCGGCCCCACTGATAAGTCTTAATGCGCTTGCCAATTTGTGACCGAAAATGTTCTCGTATGAGAGCTCTGAACTTTAATTCCATCCTTGACAAGAGACTGGGGAGTCATGAGAGCCGGTTCCTGGATAATCCACAGGATTCTAACAAGATGAAACCATCTCACCCTCAGCCAGGGTGATGGTGTGCCTAGGCCTTGTTCACCGCAGCCTGTTTCACTCACCAGCTCTCAAGAAAGATGAACCAGGGCTAGAAAAGGTCCAGAGAAGTACAACTCAAATGTAAAAGTGATTGGAGACAAAGACAAAACTATTTTCCCTTGACTTTTATTTGGGATGATTACAAACTCTCAGAAAAGTTGCCATACGGTAAACATTCATCCGTTCCATTGAGATCCAACAATTGTTAACGTTTTGATCCATTTGCTTTTTCTCCTTCTATATTTGTATCTCTGTATGTTTATATATCTACAGCTATATCTGTATATAATCATGTATATTTCTCTGTGTGTCTGTGCTTTTATGCCCTCTCAGTGGATAGAGCTAGGAAGCATGTATTTTTTAAAACATCATGAGTTAATACAAATAACTCTAATTCCAGCTGTATACCTCAGGATTGTTCTTTGTCTTCCCCTATCCCACATTGGTATCTCCTTTCTCCCACTGTAAAAACTCTGGTTCCCAGCAACTTCAATATGTGTATTCATTTACTTGCAATTACTATGCCAGTACCACTACCAGCAACAAACCTTTTCAGTAGAGGTCAAGATTTCTTTGCAGTTCTTTTTGTCCTTAGGGTATATTCCACTAAGTGTACAGAGTATTGTGTTCGAAAGTCACTTGGATTAATGATTTTTTTCTGTGTGGTTATGCTATCAATTGATATATAGTTGTGTGTGTTTGTTTCTGTTTGTATTACATATAAGGGTTTCCCCCCACATATGCTATTGTTTGGAATATGTAAAATATGAACATGGTTCAAAAGTTACAACTTGACAGTAAGTTGTTCTTAGAGAAGTTTCAGACCCTTTCAACCCATTTCCCTCTTATTTTATGGGTAACCAAACACAGTTTCTGGTTTATCTTCCCTGTGTTTCTTTTTGCATGTACACATACACATATACATATTGTTATTACCCTTTCTTTCTTACACAAAGTTGCCATGCTGTATCTATTGTATTGTGTCTTACTTTTTTCACTTAACAATGGATCCTGTAAATCACTTCATATCAGGTCATAGATATCTTCCCCATTATTTTTTGACAGCTGCAGGCTGCTTCATTGTTTATATGGATCATAGTTTGTTCAACCATTTGCCTATAGATGGGCATTTAGGTTGCTTCCAATATTTTGCTATCTCAAATAATTCTTCCATTAATAACATTATGCTTATGGACTCTCATATTATTGGAGATGTATTTTCAGGGTAAATTGTTGTGGGTGGGATGGCTAGATCAAGATTTAGTAAATATTGTCAAATTCCCTTACATAGGGTTATACTGTTTTGTACTTTTACTTGCAGTCTGTGAGAGTGCCCTTTTCTTCAGAATGTCATCAACAGAGCACTGGTGAGGCATTTGAATCTTCACCAGTATGACTGTGAAAAATGTTATCTCAGCATAGTTTTAGTTCACTTCTCTTATTTTGAGTGAAACTGAGAAAATTTTCATATACTTAAGGCTATATATATATAGTCTGTCTATTCCTTTCCAATGGAGTTTTATTCTTTTATTTAATTTTAGGATTTCTTTATATGTTAAGGATAGCAACCCTTTGTTTGTGATATGGATTGCAAATAGTTTTCTCAGTTTATTTGGCTTTGCTTGTGATTTTTCCCCCATTGATCAGGTAGAAGTGTTATTGTTGTTTTGTTTTGTTTTGTTTTGATGCAGTCAAATTTATGACTACACAAATTCTGTTCTTGCTGTTGTTACATCTGGATTTTTAGTAGTAGTAAGAAAGCTTCTTCCCTCATCAGGGTATAAAGGAATCATCTACATTTTCTTTTAGTGCTTGTAGGGTTTCATTTTTTACATTTAGTTCTTTTACCCATTAGGAACTTATTGTGGAATAAGTATGGATGAAATTCTTTTTCCAAATAGCAATCCAGTTATCCTATCACCAGTGATTTTTTTTTTTTTCTTTTTTTGAGACGGAGTCATGCTGTGTTACCCAGGCTGGAGTGCTGTGGCACAATCTCATCTCACTGCAGCACCTCTCGGGTTCAAGTGATTTTCCTGCCTCAGCCTCCTGAGTAGCTGGGATTATAGGCACAGGCCACCACGCCTGGCAAATTTTTGTATTTTAGTAGAGAAGAGGTTTCACCATGTTGACCAGGCTGGTCTGGAACTCTTGACCAGAGGTGATCCACCAGCCTCGGCCTCCTGCTTCCTTTAACATAGAATTTCCTTCCATAGGCCGGGCGCGGTGGCTCAAGCCTGTAATCCCAGCACTTTGGGAGGCCGAGACGAGTGGATCACGAGGTCAGGAGATCGAGACCATCCTGGCTAACATGGTGAAACCCCGTCTCTACTAAAAAATACAAAAAACTAGCCAGGCGACGTGGCGGGTGCCTGTAGTCCCAGCTACTCGGGAGGCTGAGGCAGGAGAATGGCGTGAACCCGGGAGGCGGAGCTTGCAGTGAGCTGAGATCCG
>NW_016804694.1:3861923-3928371 GCF_001698545.2 Rhinopithecus bieti
AAAAAAAAAAAAAAAAAAAAAAAAGAATTTCCTTCCATAGGTACTTGGGTCCATTTCTGTACTTTCTATTCTGTTTTCCTTTCTACTTTGTAGCAATCTGTTTTAAATTTAGCTAGTTTCCAGTATGTTTTATTGTCTGGTAGTTTTATAGTCTCCCCTCATTACTCTTTTTTTTCTGAGCTTGTCCTAACTATTGTTGCATGTGTGTTTTTCTGTTGTTGTCAGAAATTGGTGTTGAATTTTGTTGAATACCTTTCAATCTTTATGGAAATAATCACATGATTTTCCCCAAACACCTAAAAGTTAGTGAATTATATTAATGGATTTCCTAACTCAAACTTTCTGCAGATCATCTGAAATTAATACCACTGGGTTCTGATGTATTATTCTTCTCCTAATGTAGTGATAGACTCTATTAATGGTTCCCTGGGGAATTTTGCATTGATATTCACAAATAAGAGTGGCCTAGAGTTTTTTGTGCCATCTTTATCGGGTTTAATTACTAATCAATGTTGTATTTGCTCTGTAAAAATTTGGACGTTTTTCTAAGCTCTGGAACAGTTTATGTAGTATTGGATGCTTTAAAGTTTGGTAGAATTCTCCTGTGAAACCATCTGGGCTCAGTGCTGGTTCTTTGATGTCTTTCATATTCCTCTGTCACCACTGTAGTCAATATTTTGTCAGTTGCGTTCTCCTAGGAGAACGCATGTTTCATCTAGGTTTTCGTATTTTTTTACACAAAGACATGCAAAGTAGTCTTTAATCTGCTCTAATAAGCTGAACTCAGTACAATGTGGTACAGAATGAAATCACTTCTCCCTTACCCTATACTGAGTCCAACCCATTCCATAAAATTGTTACAGAAGTGTGGACATAACGCTAGCTCTGTAGACCTTGGTCTGAAATCTTGAAGCCACTCTGGTGCCTCTCCGAAAGGAATGTACTAGCCTTCTGAATATAATCTATCAAGGCAGCTGTGTTCAACCGCTTCACTATGGTGTTGCCAACACATCCCAGAGAAACCACCGAGAAACAGTGGTTATACTGTTATATGGTGGTTATACTTACTTAATACTAAGAAGGAACTTAGTATTTGACACAGATGAACACCTCACCAGAGCCAGGGGCTCCTCTTCAAAGGATTCTCCTGCTGTCCGGCTCAGCAGGTTCTCAGTCCTCAGTGGCAGAATCACACTGTGACAGAGTAACAAAATATGTTGCAAAATGCAAAAGGCTGCAAAGCATGACTTTAATAGCATCACCCTTCAGTGTATGGTCCAGGTAGCAGTGTGATCTAGTATCTCTCTTGCTTTAAAGAGTCTTCCCTTCCCTTTACATGCCTGTAAATCTATGGCCTATGTTCTACTCACATTTTAACCTCTTTTATAGTCATTTCCACCTTCCTTCCTGAACAGAGCTCATCTATGCCAATGGCCTTTAGAGCATCAACATGCCACATATATATTGTCTAGACCTTTCCTCTGTGCTCCATAGTCATTTATACAATTTCCACATGACATCCACTGGCATGGCTTTCAGACGGCTTGACTTTAAAAGCCCCAAACTGAATCTCCTCCATCTACTTCTCCTCTGTCTAAATGGCTCCCCACAGCAGTTAGAATAAAAGACAAGCTCTCTGCCATGTGACAAGGCTCATCTCTCCACCTCATGTAGAGCACCCATGGTGACTAATCGACACCTTGGGTTGCGTACCCTGTGGGTAAGTCCAGGTGCGTGAGGATGCAGACCTAGAATAGGGATGATTGTGGGGTGGAGTGAAGCTGCAGGACAGGTCTCAGGAGGGGATTGACAGGACTTAGCGAATGCAGAGCAGTGGCTAAAACCTTCTTCTGTGGCTGTTATCTGTTTCTTGCTGCACACTGGTGGGTTAGAGAGGCCATGGCAAGCCTTTTGTGTTTTGTCAAGTCTCTCTTCACAGTTCTGTCTAGAGGCCCACATGGTGTCGCTGGCATGCATGCTGTAGGATGCCGTAAGCAAGCTTCTCCCAAAATAGTGTCAGGATCTTGCAACTTTTCACCACACTAGTGAGGTCAAGTAGAAAGTCCTGGACCCGTGCCTTAAATGGGGGATTATATCCACTAGAGTAACTGGCGGACCGGTAAGACCTATGCTCCTCCTCTGATCTCTCTTCATCCTCAACTTCCCATATGGTCTGCCCTGGGGTCTCTCCCACCCACCCTGATCCCTTTTCCCCAGTAAATCTTAACCCATTTCTGGTTCCTGCTCAGGCGGTCAGCTCTGTTCTGCAGCTCTGTGTTTGGTAATTTTTTTGGTCTCTGAGTAAGCCTTGTCCTAGGTTCGATGCTTCTTTCCTCTGGCTCTGAATTATCTTGTGGATGGAATCCTGCCCCTACTCATCCTGGCAAGTGAGCTTGCCTTCTTGGAGGACTTCACTATGCCCCTTGCTGTTCCCCCACCGGCCGCCAGGAAGCAGTAAGCAGTAACAGATGAAGCATCCCAGCTGAAACCCACCTCTGGTCTTCACCCAGCTCCAGCAAGATGTAACTCTCCAAGCTCTGAGTGAAATGAAAGAAGGAGTCAAAGATGCCCCTGACATTGCTTGTCTGGGAGCTGGGGTAGTGGAGGAGTTTGGAACAGGAGTATGTTAGAGAAGTTACAGAGTTATGTTGGGGGCATGTTGAGCTGGGAAAGAACATGGGATATGTCTGAATGGGGTGAGAAATACGGACTGGAGCCCAGGTGAAAGATTTGAATGCATGTGTGCAGAGATAACAGCTTCAGCCATAAGAGAGGACTCTCTAAGATATGCTGGCTAAGTCTGTGTGAATGTCCCCAACCAGAGGAATCATTAATTTATCTGACCATCCATGGTGTTCAACAGCATTCTTGCTTATTTTTGTTTGTTTGTTTTTGTTTTGTTTTGTTTTGAGACAGAGTCTCACTCTGTTGCCCAAGCTGGAGTGCAGTGGTGTGATCTTGGCTCACCGCAACCTCCATCTCCCAGGCTCAAGCAATTCTCATGTCTCAGCCTTCCGAATAGCTGGGACTACAGGCATGTACCACCATGCCCAGCTAATATTTGTATTTTTAGTAGAGACAGGGTTTCACCGTGTTGGCCAGGCTGGTCTCAAACTCCTGACCTCAAGTAATCACCCACCTCGGCTTCCCAAAGTGCTGGGATTATAGGCATGAGCCACAGTGCCTGGCCATTACTTGATGATAGAGTGTAATTGGGCCATGATGGAGAACTTGATGCCTCCTGTTGATTGGAATCTTCACGCCGAAGTTAGCATCCATAAATTTGAGAGAAGAGGGAGATTTGGGCAGGGCAAATCACAAGTCTCTCTCCTCAGTCATTGCATAAGAATGCAGAATCTCTGAAGTGGAGGGGGAAATCAAGGTGAATAAATGCTTTAAAATAAGTAAAATCTCTCTCAAGAGTTTAGATAGCATAGTGATAGGAACCATGAAAATACACAGTTTATTCACATTTTATTATGTAGATTTATAAGGTACCAAAGACTCTGCAAATTCAACTCTCTCAATGTCAAAAATGGTTGCTTATTCTCACTGTTTTTCTCATCAGTGGTTATGCATGTTTCTTTACCTTCTGAAATTTATCAAATGCCTTATTACAACCTTTATATTCATTTCAATGCAATACAAACTGAAATGTATTCCTCTGAGTATTCGAGGACACTTTTGAGATTTAGATTTTTAAAAAAATTTATGCTCATTGTTATTTCATGTGCAAAGATATATGTAAATCTAGACTGATTTGGATATTACAGCACACTAATATCTCATTAGGTAGTTATTTCATAGACAGCTCTGTTTTTCAGTTGTTTTGCATTTATATTATCCATGACCCTGACTTCCCAGAACCACCAAGCTACAAGGGCAATCTGAGCTTCTTCCCATATTTACTCTAAAGAGAAATTTTCTTCAAGAAATAACTTAGAACCAACCCTCAAGGAATATTATAGTTCTTGTTCTTCATCTCAGAGCATTTATGAGGACTGTCCTCCTGAAAGCCCTTGGGCTTTTGTGGCATATAGAGAGATTTGCAATTCTCCATTATAGCTAGCTAACTAGGCTTCTGCCTTTCATATCTTTGCAAACATGAAATCACATTGTGGAAAAAGAAATGTGCGTTGTTCAGCCCTGGAATACCAGGGAATGACATTCTGTGCATAATAAAATGTGTGTTGGGGAGAGCTTGGCTAGCTCTTATTCACAGTGGATCAACTTTTCAAGGCTTCTTCCCAACATCTATGTTTTCAGGCCTGTGTTCAGATCATCTCATAAAAAATTAAATAACTCACCATGAAAATGATTTATTAGGTGGGATCTAGCAGCAGCAGCATCTCCATCAGCCTCTCCTTGGAGCACCAGTGAACTTGGCCAGAGTTAGCAGAGAGCAAAATGGTCATCTTTGCAATGGTGTGCACTGTTGGGACCTAGCCTCTGGTGCTGAGCACGCTTCCACGGAGGGCTCAAGTTGAAGGTGACCGAGAGAGCACCTGAGGATTTGGATATGGGGGCTTTCTGGGTTTTTTTTTTTTTGGTGTTTTGTTTGTTTGTTTGTTTGTTTGTAGCTAGAACAGGTAGGAAGAATGAACTCTTCTTTTCTTAGCATGAATGGAAATTTACTGTGGTTTTCTTGTCTTTAATCATTACAGATCTGCATTGATAATATAATAAGAAGAATAGCTTTACTTCACTCTCAAATTATATCTTTCTGATTCTCCTGTGTTTTGAGGACTATGTATATATGGCACAAAAGGCATTTGCAACCCATTCCTGAATTTTGAAGTAGGGCACGGTCACAGTTTTTAAAAGTCGTATAAAGTATAAGAAAAATACAAATAACTCTGAGGGAGGAATCCTATGAAAATAACCTATGAAAACAAATGAACTTATCAATTGTCAAGGACTCAAAGAGAGATAGATATTTCTAATATCTATAGATGTATTATTATATTATATTATCTAGTCATATTATATAATAGATATATAATAATTAGAAATGAATGTTCCTAATTCATTATTAGAAATGAATACAAAAGTTGTAATAAGGCATTTATGCACAAACACACACACACACACATTGAAAGGTGCCAGGAAATCAAAAAACAACAATAACAATATACTATGTTTTTACCATAAGAAGGAATAAGTACATTTTCATGCCCTTTAAATATTGAAGAATTGCTGTCCTTTATATTTGAGGTTTAATAAAATGCAAGCCAATTGGCCTCAATTCAACAAAAAAACATTTATTGAGAACTTACTGTCTGGCTAACCCCTGGATACAAAGATGAGTAAGATGCAGTCCGTGCTCTTGGAACGTATTATCTATTGGGGAAGATGATGAGTGGCAAATGCTGATGAGGTACAATGTGGTAAACTCTAAAATCAGGGTATGTGTACATTGCTATGATGACACAGCTGAAGGAGCAATCAATTCCAACTTAGGGCTCAAAGAAAGCTAGTGAGAGAGGCTCCATTTAAGTTGTGCCTTAAAGCAGGGGTCCACAACCCCTGGGCCACAGACCAATACCAGTCCGTGGCCTGTTAGAAACTGGGTCACACAGTAGGAGGTGAGCGACAGGTGAGTGAGCACTACCGCCTGAGCTCCACTTCCTCTCCGATCAGTGGTGGCATTAGATTCTCATAGGAGCGAGAACCCTACTGTGAACTGTGCATGTCCGGGATCTAGGTTGTGTGCTCCTTATGAGAATCTAATGCCTGATGATCTGCCACTGTCTCCCATCACCCCCAGATGGGACCGTCTAGTTGCAGGAAAACAAACTTAGGGCTCCCACAGATTTTACATGATGGTGAGTTGTATAATTATTTCATTATATATTACAATGTAATAATAATGGAAATAAAGTGCCCAATAAAAGTAATGTGCTTGAATCATCCCAAAACCTTCCACCCCCTCCCCTCCAGTCCGTGGAAAAATGTCTTCCACAAAACCAGTCCCTGTTGCCAAAAAGGTTGGGGATCACCGTCTTAAAGGATGTGCAGGAGTTTCTCAGATTGTAGATGAGGTGGGAAGGAAGTGACTGCAGGACTGGGGCCAAGGACAAAGTGCAAAAAAGAGGAACATAGTGAGCAGTAAGGACCAAGACTCAGACTGGGATGCGCACACCAAGGAACAGTCCAAGGAAGGGAATGCAAATGTGAACGTGTGTGGGGTGTTCTGGGAACCAGGTCCAGTACACCTAAAGCATGAGGAAGAGGGGGGTATTTAAAGAGCAGAGTGGCCGATGCAGAGTGTGGCTTTTGAAGGTTTTGCCAGAAGAGTTTGGGGCAATATTTTAAATTGGAATACAGTTATTTAATCATTTATTTAAATGTACTTAACCTACTCTACCTTCTACATGGCCTTTTCTGCTTGCATGAGGTGATGGGAATTAGCATTTTGTATACAGAGATTTAAGCCTTTTCCTGCCATCAAGTAATTCAGGCTGAAGTTGGAATGAAGATAAACAAGCATGTCATCATGTACAGAATGACAAGTACAAAAAGAAAAGCAAGCACTGAGAGCTATGCACACACATAGGGAGAAAGTCTAGGGAAGACTGTCTAGAGGTGAAGACATCTAAGCTGAGCTTGATATTAATCGCTAGTTAGGAATGAGCTATAATCAATGAAGAAATGAGGGCAGAGCATTCCAGGCAGTGGAGTTAGCTTGGGAACAAAGAATAGGAGGGGAGTCATGGAATGCTTGATGAGCTTCAGGTAGCTCACAGCATAGGGTAGAGTGTGGGAAGAAAGAAGCAAGAGCAGAAGCTGGAGATAGAAAAAGACTTAGTGATGAAAAAGGTTTGTATGCCACATGAAGGACTTCAGATTTCATCCTGAAGGTTATAGGGAGTCTTTGAATAAATGTAATAATCACTTTTGAAATGTCAAAACTTACCTTGGAACAGTGGATGGAGGCAGGAGGATGTGTTAGGAGGTGATAGCAGTGCCACCCACAGAGGATGATCAGGAAGTTAGGGGCAGAACTGAAGGCAGTGGGGATGACAGTGGGTCACGGGGAGGGGATGCTGGAAATGATTTGGAACTAGGTCTTGGAAACTAAGAAGGTCTGGGGAGTCACAGCAAGGAGGAAGCCATCACTGAGAGTTCTCAATTGGGCAGCTGGGCAGACATTGATGTCACTAAAGTAGATGGGGCAAGGAACAGCCCAGGAGAGGGATAAAGGAGAATTAAAATATTAAGGTGTTAGATTTGTTTGATACAGGAACCAAAGAGCTCTGGGGCTCCAGGGAAATGTGAATGCACAGAGTTCATGATAAAGTCAGAGGTTTAATGTTACCCAGGTTTACCCAGTATTTCATGGCTCTCTAAGATATCAGCCATGGTGACACCTCTGTCTTCCCTAACATAGCACTTCATCCACATATTCTATCTGTAGTGTACCTAATGCTAGAGAGAGCTCATGGAGTAATATGAATCACATACAAATTTAAATTTCTGAAAAGGTATATAATAGCATGTGGAACCTTGACTTTTGTTAGCTTCATTTTGTTGCCTCATCAGCTATTTTCATTGAACTTTCCTCTCAGACTTATTTGTATTTTTCTTTTCTTTTTTTTATACTTTAAGTTCTAGGGTACATGTGCACAACGTGCAGGTTTGTTACATATATATTTTTCTTATACAGTACTTTCTATGACTTTTTAAAACTGGGATTGTGTCATATTTCAAAATGTAGCAATGGGTTTCAAATGCCTTTTGTGTTATTTTAGTAGAATATTGTGTTCTCTGTTCATGTATTCAACTGCATGCATGTTTCAGCTTTTAAGATAAGTGTCTTTTGGGATATTCCAAATCCCCAACATCTGAGTAGAGGTTGCTTACAGCAATAGTAAAAGAATTTTAAGTTATATCTAAAATATACTCTACAGTCCATTTTTGTTCATTAAAAATCAGCTTTTACTTCATTGATCCTTACTGGGAAAGTCATGTATTTAAAGGTAATATGGAGCTAATATCCCAACTCTGGATGGAGTTACAAACACTTGCTAGATCTGATACTAGGACCCTCGTATCACTGTATCTGACTGAAAGTTCTGTATGTGAAGCATGACATCTTATGCATTTATCATGGCATGACTTTTGGAAAGGATGTAGGTAGTTCGGGTATACATGTTTGGGTCCAGATGTGGTATTCTAACTGCTAATCAAATAAAAATGCTGAAGACAGAGCATCCCCTCCGTTCTTCAGCTTTATTCCTAAATGAATCCAAAGGCTGCTCTATAGGATTTCCTCTACTCCCCCCATACACAGCTTTTTCATAAGCAAAGAAGCCTGGATAACTTTCCCAGTAGCCTCTTAAGTTTCTGCCAATTCGTGTGGCAAGTTCCACAAAAGGCTGTGGAACTCACCCCAGGGAGGAGGAGATAGAAGGCTGGAATTCGCTTTCCATATGCTGCAGAGGAAAGGCAGAGGGGGCACTTTCTGGTGGGGCATAAAGAGTAAGGGTTTGTAAGCTGCATCTCAGTGAACCTGAAACATTTGTCCCTGATTTATCTCTGTTAACTTCTTGACAACTGTGATGGGCTTTGCCTTATGGGGTTTATTTTCTCTGTTTTCAAACTGAAAATGATTTTAATATTCTTTATTCTTAAAGTCCTACATTCTTATTGAGGAGCATCAACAATACAGAAAATAAAGAGCAAAAGAAACTAATGATTACAGAAAAGCGAATCATGCAAAAATCCGACTGCAAAAATACCCTTCTAGATTTGTTTCTGTGCCTATAAACACAATATTAACAACAAGATCATACCATAACTGGGTTTGGTGCCATGTTATTTTATTCTATAATCCCCCAATGACACCTCACATGATCAATGAATATAAAGCTACATCACCATTTTTATTGGCTATATAGATTTTATAAAGCTTTACTAGGATTTATTACAAATACTGTTATAAAGTCATATACATTCATCTTTGTACACTTGTCTGATTATTGCTTCTAAAACAGCTTTATTAAATGTTGAATAAATACAAAAGAATATGTATACTGTATATAAAATGTAAAGGACAAATATACAATGTTGCTTTTTTACACCCTAGAAATTTTAATGTCAGTTCTTATTTAGGTCTAAAATTCATATATTTATGCTGGGCGTGGTGGTATGTACCTGTAGTCCCAGCTCCTTGGGAAGCTAAAGTAGGAGAATTGCTTGAGCCCAAGAGTGTAAGTCCAGCCTGGGCAACAGAGCGAGAACCCATCTCTTTAAAATAAATAAATAATAAATAAAATGAATACGTTTACTTTCCTTTCTCTTAGATAACTTTAGCTATAGCCACTCTCCTGACATTTCAGTATTTTAATTTTATCTTTTATAATCCCACAGTTAGACATACGATTATTATTTTATACTATAATGCTTATTTAGACTTACCTATGCATTGGCCCATTCTTTTCAATACTTCAAACTTTCCAACAGAATAACGTTCCTCCTTTCTAAAGTATACCCTTTAGAATTTCCCCCATGAGGGGCACATTCTTTTATGGGTGATAAACTCTTCTATTCTTGTATGAAAATGCCTTATTTTGCCCTCCTTTTTTGAAAAACAGCTTTTATGAGATGTAATCTGCCTATCTTAAATTATCTCATTTTAAGTGGACAATAAATGATTTCTAGTGAGTTTACCACTGCAATATAATGTTATAAGATTTTCATCACTCTAAAAAGAAATATTGGGCCCATTTGTACCCAATTGTCATCCCCAACCTCAGGCAACTGCTAATCTACTTTCTGTCTCTGTAAATTTGCCTTTTCTGGACATTTTGCATAAGTAGAATTATATATTATGTGATCCTTTACGTCTGGATTCTTTAACTTAACATAATGTTTTTGAAGTTCATCCATGTTGTAGCATACATTAATACTTCCTTGGTTTTTATTGCCAAATAGTATTCCAGTACCACATTTTGTTTACGCATTTACCAGTTGATGAATAGCTCGCTATGTTCTACTTTGGGGCTATTAAGAATACTGCTATGAACATTCATGTGCAAGTCTTTGTGTGGACATGTCTTTTCATCTCTCTTACATAGATAACTAGGAATGTTATGTAGTTATTGGGTCATTGGGTCATAATCTACTCTTAACATCTCGAGAAATTGCCAAACTGCTTTCCAAAGTGACTGCACCAGGCTGGGAGCGGCAGCTCATGCCTGTAATCCCAGCACTTTGGGAGGCCGAGGTAGGCGAATTGCCTGAGCTCAGGAGTTCAAGACCAGTCTCGCCAAAATGGTGAAACCCCCTCTCTACTAAAGTACAAAAAGTTAACTGGGTGTGGTGGTGCATGCCTATGGTCTCTGCTACTCAGGAGGCTGAGGCACAATAGTTGCTTGAACCCAGGAGATGGAGGTTGCAGTGAGCACCACTGCACTCCAGACTGGGTGACAGAGTAAGACTCTGTCTCAAAAGCAAAACAAAAGAAAGTCACTGCACGATTTTACGATCCCCTCTAGCAATTACGAAGGTTCAAGTTTCTCCACATCCTTGCCAATATTTGTTATTATGTATCCTGTGATCATAACCGTCCTTTGTAAGAGTGAAGTGGTATTACATTGTCCTTTTAATTTGCTTTTTCCTAATGAATAATGAAACTGAACTTCTTTTCATGTGCTTATTGACCATCTGTATTTCTTCTTTGATGAAATGTTTATTCAAATATTTTTTCTTGCCTTCATTCTTGAAAGAGAGTTTTGTTTGGCACACAATTTTAGGTATATAGTTATTTTATCCTAACACATGGGAGACACTATTCCGTTTTCTTCTGGATTTCATTGCTGTTGTTGAGGAATTGACTGTCAGTGTAATTGTTCTTTCTTTCTAGATAATCTGCTCTTTCTCTCTGGCTGCTTTTAAGATGTTCGTTTTGTTTTGGGTATTCTACGGTTTTACTGTGATATATCTACATGTAGAGTCCAAGGGTGAGAGGGATTTGGCTTGCTATTACTGGCTTTGGAGATATAGAAAGTGGGCCACAAGCCAGGACGTGCAGGTGGCCTCTAGTAGCTGAGAAGGACCTTCAGCTGACAGCCAGCAAGAAATTGGGTACCTCAGTCCTGCAACCTCAAGGAAGTTAATTCTGCCAACAACCCAAATAAGCAAAGAAATGGATCCTCTCCTATCTCCTATGGAAAGGAACCCAACCTTGCTGATGTGTTGATTTTAGTTCAGTGAGGCCTGTGTCATATTTAGCACCTACAGAACTGTAAAATAATAAATTTGTCTTGTTTTAAGCTGCTGACTTTGTGGCAATTTGTTAACAGCAGCAATAAATAGTATAGGTTTTAAGTTTTAGTTATGTTTTATTTCTAGAAGTTCTTTTTGACTCTTTTTCAAATATGCTATTCATGTTTATAGTTTCCTCTTTAATACTTATATTTTCAGTCTCCTTTTAAAACTCTTCAATATCACAAATACAGTATATTGTAATGTGTATCTGAAGAGTCACTTAAGATCTCTACAGGTCTGATTCTGCTTTCTGTTGTTTCTACTGGCTGTTTCTCACATTGCCTTGTTTCCTTACAACTTTTTAAACTTTTGACTTTGAGCTTGTGTCTATTGGAAGTTAACTGTTGGATTATTTGAGACCTGAGTCAAAGGTATATTGTTCAGGAACGAGTTGTGTTTGCTTCCATCAGGTGCCACCTAGGACTTCCTAGGACTACCTTAAAATAAATTCTTGGCTTGAGCTTTTCCAAATTGCACAGGTAATATGAATAAATGGTAATTAATGTCACAAACATGGTGAATTCAGAATTTTCGGAAAGATTTTTCCCCCACTTAGTGCTAAGCTAGATAGAACAAGTTACCTATCATCTTCTTCTGACAGGTGGAGGTTACTTTCTAGTTTACCCTTATACTGAGGTTGTAGCTGTGTGGGGTCCCAGCTTTATGTAGGAATTTCCTATTATGCTTTTCACCTCAGGTATGAGGTTTCTCCCTTGTCTCATTGCACTATCCAAACAGAAACTCGAAAACACCAGTTAGTTGATTCCCCCAGGGTAAAATCTGGCTTTATCTCTCTGGATTCCAGCATTCACTTTATTTCCAGCATTCATTTTATTTGACCCTGAGGATTTTTTATTGTCTTGCTAGTTCAGTGATGTTTTTAAAAGGATGTTTTTCATATCTTCTCCAGAAGTTTTAGTTGTTTCAGAAGGGTGGTTCACAGTAACATTTGCACCATACTGTCAGGGATATGTCAAATGTCTCTTTCTTTTTAAGGATGAATTCTTAGGTGTAGAATTGCTATATTAAAAGGTATGCACATATAATATTTAGATATATATTTCCATATTACAGTGGCTTGTTTTCTGTTCAAGAAAATAAAACAGAAAAAGAAGTCACTAATCTCAAGCATTTGCTGAATCCCTTTTAGATTTGCCTCTCACATCTACAAAAGGAAATACGAATGTGGTTGACATCTGGACAAGGGACAAAATTAGCAAACAAAACAATAACCCTCCAAAATAAAATTATGTGAAGTGTATAGATGGTAAATTAGGAGTTCAGAAAAGGCTGAAAAATTTAAATCTGACCATGTCACACCTGGCTAGGGATATCTTCAGTGGCTGCCCATTGCCTTTAGGGTGGTGTTCAGAATCCTACAAGTTCCTATATAACCCTGCATGGTCTGGCCCCTGCCTCTTCTTCATCCTCATCACTTCTCCTAGCTTACTGGCTCTGACCTCACTGACCTTATCTCCATTCCTCAAATGCACTGAAACCCTTTTCACCCCTACCCTTACTTCTTATCTGAATGTCCTTTTCTGCCTCCCACCCCACCCCACCCCACTGCCTGGCTGACCTTCTGGTCTCAGCTTACATAGGACTTTTTAACTTTTACTAATCTTCTAGTGTAAATTACCTCCAGCACACAAATACATACACACACACACACACACACACACATGCACATATAGCGCCCACCCCACCTGCCCACCCCCACACACATTTCTACTCAAAAGTCCAGATAACTGGTCAACCCAGCATCTCAGGGACAGAGACTAAGTTCCTACATCTCAGAGTATCTGGTCAACCTGAGAGAAAGCTAGAGAGTGGGAATGAGAGAATCAAAACTCTCTGAAAGCATCCTGTTACTTCCCTCCACAGCAGTTGTTAGAATGGGGTTGTCTAATATCTATCTCCTCCACTAGAGGACAGAACTATGTCCTATCCCCTGCTGTATTCTAGAACTTAGCTCAGTGCCCAGTACGTAGTAAATCTTTATTGAATAAATGGATTTAAAGATACATAGCTGCATTTGAACAGGTGGAGCAGATGGGTGTCAATAGATTTCCCTGGAAATCATAAAACCAGTGGAAAAATGAGAAAACAAAACAGAAAAAGATGAAAGCATTTTAATAGTTTATAACTCAGTGAGGAAATATGAGTGGTCCTATTTGAGCCAACAAGCTGTCCTATAATGATAGACTCTTATGAGCAGTCTATAGCAGAGGAGAGTGAACGGAGGTGAGCTCACTGTTTAGCAAGAGGTGGTCAGGTTAGCTACAACCAAGATGGTGAAGCAGCGATTTGGATTACCAGGGGAGTTTTTGGGTCTCTTTCCTTGAAGATGGAGAGTGTTTCATTTCAGTAATGTTCTTGATGTCCTGTTAGGAGGTAGTAGAATGGATCTCTAGTTTTTTTCATTCCCCCAGGTTGATAGTAGTTAACTTTTCTTCTCCTTTTTTTTTTTTTTTTTTCGTAGCTTGCTTTGATTTAAGTGATTCTATCAGTTCATTTTAGCTTTGACAATGATCTCTTACGTGTTTCCCTGTGACATGCTGAACAGCTCACTCTTTTTACTAGGTACCAGAGTAACACTGCTTCTGCTGTTCTTGAAACAATTACCAACATTCAACCCAAAGAGAGTGGAGGTGGTGTGGGAGAGACCCGGGAGGCCATTGTTTATAGATTATCTGAAGATATGCTGAGTAAACTCCCTCCTGATTACATTCCTCATGAGGTAAGCCTTGCTGCTTTCCCACTGGCATACAGAGCTATTTGTATATTTAAACAGTAAGTCTGATTACCATGGAAAGCAAGAATCTACCTGTTGATGACTATGTGGCAGATGACCTGTGTGATAAATTTTGACTATATTACTAAACTCTGCATCTCTCATTGTTCACGTCGTTCTCTCTTCAAAACTTAAAAATATCAGAAGAAAACATTTTCCATGATGCTTTTCTGTTGCATTCTTTTAAAAATTCCCTTACAAGTTAATTCCTCCTCAATCGAAGTTTCCACAGTGACCATTTATATATCAGTTTCTATGATGCCTTAAGCTGTGCTAAAAAAAACAACTCAAAAATCTTTAAGGCCAAAAGGCAATGGTGTTGGTGATTTGGTATTCTTTAAGATGTTCCAAGTGTTTTAACTGTAGATAGATGACTCAGCCGTCTACTCCATTGATTTTTAATCACGTCTGCAACTCATTGAATAGGATAGAACAATTAATGGAGATATTATTATGAATATAAGCACCCCGTTACCAATCTGAAGTTTTCTAAGAACCACACTTATTCATTGATTAGAATGGCATGGCATGGGACAGTAGCTGTGTTTTTGAGCCCTCATTACAAGCCAGGCCCTGTCCTAAGTGCTTCATACACATTATGACACTCAGTGCTCAGGACAGCACCAGCAGAAACCAAGCTAAGTGGCAGAGCAAGAATTTGAACACAAAGTGATCTGACTGTAAAACCTGCAGTCTTAACTAGTTTTAGCATGCAATGAGTGTCCCAACGATAAAAAGTGTTTTATTGCCTCCTAAAATAATTATTGTTTCCATTGTGTAGATAGGTACCAAGACCTTTGGTTAAGACATTGAAATCAATAGCTTCATGTAGAGATAGTTATAGTAAGGGGAGAAAATATTTTTAAATGGATAAATATTGTAAGTATACACTTTCAATAGTTTTACTGGTGTGATCTTCAAAAAACAAGGCAGCATACTTGCCTTCAAAGATTTTTAATACTGGCATGTGCAAGTGAGATAAAACTTACTCTATATGACTATACCACAGGGCTGCTATTGCCAGGGGAAAGGTTCAAGACCTTGTGATAATTTGAGCTGTCCAGTCTTGGTTGGGGGCACTTCACCAACAACACTTCTGTTCTGGCGATTATTCCAGCAGCAAGTGAGCATTAGGGGTGTAACTAAATGAATTCCTATATGGGAAAGAGTTTGTACTAAGAGGCATCTAAAACTTGTCCCTGTTCCAAGATCACTTACTTTATAGCGTCGTATTTTATAGACGAGATCTGCTCTTGAACATGTGGCTGTAAAGTGAATTTTGTAAATCAAAATATAATTATACCATTGACTTCTGTAGTAAAAATCAAGCTACATTATTGTAGAAAAAAACTACCTGGTCCCAGAAACATAATGAAAATGCTATATAAGATTACAGCAAGTCTTAAATTTTATTAATAAAAGGACAATTTTAGGCTGGAACAATAATTATACTCAGAATCAGGATTAGAATTGCATTTTCTAGGGTTTAAGGTTTTTCTAAGCATGTCTCTATCTCAAGTAAAGTTTTCCTTTTAAAACCCTAAGCAGGATAAGGTGATTTGTTTGAAACTGCTAATATACTAGAGACACCTGGGCTATTGATTTGAGACTATAGTCAATTCCTGAGCTTTATTTTCCACTCATGAGGTTGCAAAAGTATTTCTATAATTTCCCTTTTTCCTAAGAGTGGATTTCCACTCTTGAGATGGATTGATTTAAAGGGAATTATATATAGATGTAATTACACACACACACACACACACACACATACACACACACACACATGTATAGCATATATATATGCTATTCAGCCACTGGAGGTTGAAGGACTTGGGATGGAGATGAGAACGAGGCACTAGAGGCTGCAAAAATGTAGGCTCTAGAACCAAGAATTCTGGAGGGTAGCTGAAGGTTGCTACGTCGGGCTGGGCCAGGGACCTCCCCTGGCATGCTTGACTGATTTTAATATAGTTTGCCCTACCCGCATAGGTAGTCCTATTCAGCTGCCTGTTTTATATCGGTGCTCAGTGTTATATCTCCTTCCCTTTTTATGCTTTCCATCTTCCTCTCTCGCTCACTAGAAACAACCCAGTTGCAATAAACAGAGGTGTCCCTTGCTGAAAGGAAACTTCTGCACCGTGCTAGAGGCCTGTCCTATAAAAGGAGGAGAATGGTTCAGATGACTTTGAAGCCCACCCATCTCTAACATTCCAGGCCTTCTGAGGGGGCAGTGGGCATCTCTGGCAGAGAGTCCTGCAGTTCCTGGCCTCCCGTGATCCTTCAGATTGACACCTCACTTTGAGTTCTCTCCCACTCCACGTGTCCTGTCATTGTTCCTTCAATTCGGGCATCTCTTTGACTGTGGCCAACAGAAAGTTCAAATCCCTTTATGAGCTCCTGCCAGTGTTTGTAGTCCATCTTTTGTTGGGCATATGTCACCAGATTGAAATGTGTATATTGTATTGGCTTGTTTTCCAATAATCATCATATTTTATTGTTCCCACAACCAGCGGCTTTTATATTGATCTCTTCAAAATAGTCAATAAGTGATACATCAAAAGGAACACATGACAGATATTTAACTGCTCTCCCACAAAATCAAATATTTTCATTTACTGGATTAGGAAAGGCTCTCTTTAGCTGTCATAGCTAAGGCAACAGTGGCCTTTGGAAACTATAGCTAATCATATTTATTGGTAACTGCTCTGTAAAGATTTTTGCTCTATTAACTTTCTATGACATTTCTAATAACTCTGCAAACATAATGAAGGAAAAAATTCCACTGTGTTTCTATGAAGGTTAGATTGCAAAAAGAATATCTAATTGACACCCAGTACTTAATCATGTGAAAGGAGAAAAAGGTACAATTTTATTTCAGTTCTTTAAAGTACATTTCCAATTATTAGCTAAGTACAATCAGTAAGAAATAAAAATCATTTTAGTTGAACAGTAGTTTTGGAAACCCAGGAAATGGAAAATTTAATGGCAAGTTTGGTTCTGCAAGAGATATTTTAGAGTTCATTTGGGCTGGTAGAGATAATTCCTGAGGAAGAAAAGAATTGAGAAAGAAGAGGTCATTGGAAGAGAAATGACAGGTGATAAAATCTCCTTTATTGCATTGTTTACTTTGTTTTAGGTGAAATCTCGTTTGATAAAGATGGGCCATCTTAATTCAATGAACATATTTCTTAGACAAGAAATTGACAGAATGCAAAGAGTCATTTCAATACTCCGCAGTAGCCTGAGTGATCTAAAATTGGCCATTGAAGGAACAATCATTATGAGTGAGGTGAGCTGTTCTTACATCAGTAGGCATTTCCTTCTTTGTTGATGTTTCTTATTCATGTGTTTTAACTTTTTTTCTCCAGAACCTGAGAGATGCTCTGGACAACATGTACGATGCTCGTATACCTCAGCTCTGGAAAAGAGTGTCTTGGGATTCGTCCACACTGGGCTTCTGGTTCACTGAACTTTTGGAAAGAAATGCTCAGTTTTCTACGTGGATATTTGAAGGGAGGCCTAATGTGTTTTGGATGACTGGTTTCTTTAATCCCCAAGGTATGTGCTCATAGGAATTTTGACCAACTTGGAATTTGTGTGTTGTTGGACAGTACCATTGTGTGATAAGTGTATACCATATAAAACAATATGGAGCCGTAGCTTGCTGGGTGCTGCACATAGCCTTTCAAAGGCAAAAGGACACAATAATTCTTCTGTATTTGTTTTACAAATTCAATCAGAAGCTCTTCCTATCAGTTTTTTACAATGTGGTGGCAAAACCCTTCCTTTTTGTTTTCACCAACTTCAGCAAACCATCAGTCTGACACATGAACGGATAGGACACATGAAAGAGTAAAAGAAGTTTCTCTCTAACTTACAGTTTTAAATGTTTGTGAAATGCCAAAATGAAGCACCAAAAGATGCAAAATTGTTTCCAGGGATTAGAAAATTAGATTGATTTCAAAATGACTGTGACAAAAGTATTCAGAGAACTTCAGGGGGGTCTTCCCCCACTCAGTTCTCTAGTTTTCTTTTCCTTTTTTTCCTGAAAGAGTGCTTTATAATTCTGCTTCATTTATTCCTTCCTTCTAGAAATGTTTACTGAGAAAGTTAATGGCTTGATGTCTTAGAGTCTGTAAGGTTCAGCAACATGACACTTTTTTGTCTTACTAAAATATGGATAGTTTTACTTCAAGTAATTCTTGGTGAAAATGAAGAAATGTTGAATTCCTTATGGTTCAGCAGCTTATGGCTCCATTTGTAATAAAATTTTAGAATCATTCATACTTACAGATTTAGTATGAATTATTGCTCCTTGTAGCGATATAGGTGCATCTCATAAAATAATGTTGAGTAAAGGAAACCAAACAGAAAACATTACATGTGGTGTGGTTCCATGTATACAAAGAATAAGAACAGGCACAATGGCTCTGTAGCGTTCAAAGTCAGAATAATGACTGTAGAAGGAGGGCAGCGATTAGAAAAAGGATCAAAGGGCCGGGCACGGTGGCTCATACCTGTAATCCCAGCACTTTGGGAGGCCAACGTGGGCAAATTGCTTGAGCCCAAGAGTTTAAGACCAGTGGGGCGACATGGTAAAACCCTGTCTCTACAAAAAATATGAAAATTAGCTGGGTGTAGTGGCATGTGCCTGTAGTCCCAGCTACTTGGGAGGCTGAGGTGGGAGGATCACCTGAGCCTGCGAGATCAAGGTTGCAGTGAGCCATGATCGCACTACTGCACTGCAGCCTGGGCAACAGAGTGAGATCCTATCTAAAGAGAGAAAGAGAGAGAGAGAGAGAGAGAGAGAGAGAGAGAGAGAGAGAGAGCGCACAAGGGACTTCTGGGGCCCAGGAATGTTTCGTTTCTAGATCTGGATACTGGTTATGTGGCTGCATTCTCTTGGTGAAAATTCCTTGATATTGCTGTATTACTGATGATTTGTTCAGGGTTTTTTTGCATAAAGCATACTTTGATCAATATTGTACATGAAAAATATGCATTTAATTGTCCTCTGTATACGTACATTCATTCACTGTATGCATTTTCCAATACCTTAAGAATGTTTAAATTTGAAACACTAACCATGGTGATTTGTATGAACATATCAAATTATACATAGTATTTGATAAAGCCCGTAGCCTTTAGATTTGTAAAGGGCAGCCCCCAGATTTCACTTATCTGTTTTTCTCCCAGAATTTCCACTGAATTAGGGGAGGAACATTTTTTATTACGGGTCTCAGATTTTATGTGTCTATTTATGAGTCTCTTTCCTCTGTATGAGCCTCAATTTGAGTAAGTCATCACCAGGTAATTCCTGGTTGGGGGAGCCTGAAGTAATAGCATTTAACTTAATAAGGATTGTTTGACCACCTCCCATTTGCCAGCGCCTCTGCTAGGTACTTGCAATGAAGAGAGATTTGAGACCTGGTTCCTGCCCTAAAGGAGCCTATAATCTGGTTGGTAAGACAGACACATCAGCAACTTTAATGTAATGTGATAAGTGCCCCACTGTGTGAGAACTAAGTGCCACAGTAGCCCAGAGGACAGAGAGATTAATTCTGCCAAGAACTTCACACAGGAAGCAGTGAGTAGGGTTTGCAGAAGCAGGGATGCAAAAAAAAAAAAAAAAAAAAAAAAGAGTGAGGGCTTTCCAGGCAAAGGCCTGAGCAAAAACAAAGCTTGTTCAGGGGAACAGGGAGACCAGGGCTCAAGAGCAAGGCTGGTAGCGGGGAATGAGGCTGGAGTATGAAAAGTCTTCCAGGGCTTCAGGCGTTGGGGCTGTATATCAGAAGATTATCCCAAGAGAAGGCAAGTGATGGACTGGTATATGGAGGCCCAGTGCAATGATACTCTTGCCAGGTCCTAGGAAGAGGGCCTGGGACTTAACCAGGTGCTGAGGAGGGAACAGATTTGATGGAATGATTAAATGTGGGTCTCCGAGAGAGCAAAGAGGGACAATGTAGGCTGGAGGCAAGGTACAAGACAGGGAGCATTGGGAGAGAGACAGGTAGGGCAGAGAGGCAGGGAGCACTGGAGAGGTGTGTTGACAGACTTGGAATTGAGAGAGGTGTAAGGACCAATGATTTTCAAAAGTGTGAGGTTATTGAGTATATCTTTGATATTTACAAACCAAGAGAGTGGAGTGGGTTCATCCCTGGCTTTCCATAGACACGAATGCACATAATTTTTTTCAGTGATTTTTTTTTCCCATTCAAAATATAACTTAAAAAAGCAAAGTGTTAATATGAACTAATCTTTAGTTGTTAATATATGTTAAGAAATGTTACAACCAGAACAATACTTAAATAAATACCAATGTAGATTCACATGATATGATTTGGCTCTGTGTCCCCACCCAAAACTCATCTCAAATTGTAATCCCAGTGATTGGATCATGGAGGTGGTTTTCCCCATGCTGCTTTTGTGATAGTGAGTGAGTTCTCATGAGATCTTATGGTTTAATAAGTGTTTGGCCGTTCCTCCTTCACTCTCTCTCCTGCCTCCATGTAAGACGTGCCTGCTTCCCCTTCTGCCATGATTGTAAGTTTCTTGAGGCATCCCCAGCCATGCAGAACTGAGTCAATTTAAACCTCATTCCTTCATAAATTACCCAGTTTTGGATATGTCTTTATAGCAGTGTGAAAATGGACTAATACATCACATTTCAGTTAATGCCTTACTTTCCTTCATTTGTTAGTAATACTCATCTTTTCCCTTTTCTTCAGTTCTGCTTTCAGGTTAGACTTTGATTCTTTCTCTCAGGTCTCTCCATGTCTTGGAAAGCCCTAACTTATTCAAACATCCTACCCTTTACACACAAGCACACACACACCCTTATCCATGACTGCTTTCCATTAGTCGCACAGAAGACTGGAAGTCAACTCTTCCTGCACACTAATCACTTCTCTGCTCTCTTTTCGTTCTCCTGACATGAGGGACAAATTACTTTCTGTTCCACCTCACTTGGCCAAATCTGGCAAATAAAGATTACAGCAACTCCATACATGTTCCCAGGCAGTGTGCAAACAGAGTCCTTTCCAACTGGAAACTCGCTGGACACTATTTGACATCAACAGTTGATTTCCCAACATGAATGTATCTCCCGAGTTTTATGTCCTCTAACTCAGTCCTCTTCAATGAAATAATTTCTTTCTTTGGTTCAAAACATTTAAGTAAATGGCTTAAAAAAAAAAAAACCCTACATATTTAAGTAAAACACAATATAGTTTGCGTAAAGGCATAGTTTCATCACAAGTATATATACAGTAATCAAAATTACCTGGGCCATAAAGAAGACTCTAGAATGCCTGCAAAGGCTTTTTTCATGTGTGATTGCTAATGTTTATAATTTTATAATGTAATATGACATCTGATACTGTTTAGTGTGTTTCCCTCATTGTCCTTTTGGTGACTGCTCCACAGGCCTAAGTGACTTTGAGTTCCATGCTACCTCAAGGACAAGTGACATGCTTCGCTTACCCCTGGTCAGCACCCGAGCTTCTGCTGTTTGTAGCACTGCTGTTGGCCTTATGGGTGGCCTGATATTTTGTCTGTCATATTTAAAGAGGCTGAGTCAGACACCGTGGAGCTCATCTGGCATTTTCAGCACCCCTCACAATCATTTCTGTAGCAATTGACGAGCTCAACCATGTGGCAATTAGACTGGATGATGAAAATAGTCAAGCTGTCTGTATCTGTGACCCTGTGATAGTTTTTTCAACGTGTGGCTTTTTTCAGTGTGTGGATTTGTCTCCTGGTGGATTGCTCAGGCCAGGAGAACCTTTGTGCTCCACTGTGTTTTTGCAGCAGTCATTGGTGCACATCTTCCCACATAATTTAAGATTGTTTTTCTCGGGGGTCACAAAGGATAGCCCTGGTCTGTTTTTCCCTTAGGTGTGCCTTTTCAGTGCATCATGTAACATGATTTAGCTTCTGGTGCATGAGCTTGCAAGTGTGTGTACATGTCTGTGCTGTGTGTGGGATGTGTTTAAACCCAAAGAATATGACTTGTAATGAGCCTGACTTCAAGCCAGGGTATTGACTGCCTTTCAGAACATCTTAATTGATAGCCATGCTTTGCCATTTGATGTTAGCTATGACTCACAGGTGCTGCTAATGAAATGGAGGCAGAGGCTGAACGTGTTCCCCAGGTCTCACACCTCTGTGGTAGATTGAACCATGCAGTCCCATTATTTTCCTAATGTTTAGCTCAATCTGGAGCTTGATGCCATTTAGATGCCAAACTGCATCCACTTTTTTCTGTTATTTTTTCTCAGTGTCTTGACAAGCCATGCCAGTGTGTTGTGTCAGAGATCAGTGACAACTTCTTCCATAATGCAAATCAAGATTTTTCAGTTAGAGGCAATTTTGCTGGATCAAAGAGATGGATCATGTTTGTCCTGCTATCTTGCATTTCTGTAAAAATAATCTACAACCTTCTGCCTGTGTGTGTGTTTTCAGGGAAACATCATCAACTAGCTAGAATCTCTGAATGCTTGTCTTGAAGAGTTATAAAAGCCTGACATTTGTGGAGGTGGGAATGTGTGCCAAGGACTAATGGAACTTTAGGATTGGAAGGGACTGGGGGACAGCTTCTAATCTAATAGCAATTCTAAGCATGCCCCAGTGCCACTGTTTGATGAATGAGAGCTACCCTTAAACATCTTGGGGAATCTAGGTGAGTGGACCTCAAGGTCCTAAACTTCAACGTGAGTGATAGCACTAACCTGCCCTGTCCCCAAATCACTGAACTATAGAAATGCCTCTGAGTGAATAACAACCCGTCCTCCTTGTCTTTTTGTGTGAGCAGCTTTTATGCACTGGCCTTAGACACAACCACATCTCTTGTAATTCCAGTCTCTGCATGTGTTTACCTTCCTTACCAACCACCCAGTCCTTTGTAATCTGGCCAGGCTCCATCACTGTGCTGAAACTGCTCCCTCCACGGCCCTCATATCTAACAACCTCTCTGATGACATCATTGCGCTTGACTCGAGCTAGAATGCCGACTCTGAAAACTCTCATGCCTTGGTTTCCATCCATGCCCCTCCTCTCGTCTCAGAGAGCTCTCATCCTACCTCAGAGCTCACTTTGTGTGCTCTTCTTGACAGCTTCTGTCCTTGGCCTCGGCCCTCTCGTTGATGACCTCGGCCTATGACTGACTCATTTAATGTCCCACTGTGGCATGCTCATTCCTCAATTCCACCTGCCAAGTAGGAATTTCATCCTCCTGCAAAGGTCACCAGAGCCGTGATCTGCCCATCTTCCTCCTGAGTCATCCTTGCCAGGATTCTGCTGAATGTGCTTGTGCACCATCCTCCAGGTCACCTGGACTCTTGTGAATGGAGTCCTTATGTCAAACAGCATAGAATAGGGAAACCAGTACAGCATGATGTCATGGAAGGCAAGGAGAAGTAGTAAGTAAGAGTAGTGGCAGATGCTCCAAGCGGGCAAGTAAGATGGGCCAAAATGGCCAGATGGATTTTTCAACAAGAAGACAGTTGGCAGAAGTCTCAGTGGAATAGGTGGGGAGGTGCAGGAGTCTGATTTGAGGGTGTGTGAGTGAAATGAGGAAATGGAGATGGGGTGAATATGGATAACATGGATAATTCTCTCAAGATATTTGGCTGGGAAGATGAGAAGCAAGCTGGAGGAATAGGTATTTAAATAAAAAGTTTTCTTTCTTTTTCTTTTAGTGATAGGAGAGGCTTAAACCTGTTCAAATACTGGTGGGAAGGAGAGAGAAAGAAAGGGGGTTGGGGGAGGGATGAGGGAGGGAGAGAGAGCCCAACAATCTCAGAGAGGTAAAAGAAGCAGAAGGAGGTGGACACAGCACTCACAAGTGGAGAAATGTGCTCCAGGCAAGCGCACCTTGCACATTGTAATAGGAGTAATAAGGAATGAAAGGGCATAGATGCTTATGGTAATGGAGTGTAGGTAGGCTTGCTGGCAAGAAGTTAAGGGCATTCCCGTCTAATGCTTTCTACTTTCTGTCCGAAGGAGGAGGCGAGGTCCTCTTGAAAGCAAGAAGGTGTTGGTGGAGAGATTTGATTTATTTATTTTATTTATTTCCATTCAGATTTTATTTTGTAAATGTGTAAGATAATTGAGATGTGCATTGTTTTATCCTTGTTTTCTCATGACTACTGACACACTATACTGCATCTTGCTTTTTTCACTTAACACAACTTGGAAGTATTTTATACAATAATAAAGAACATCAAGATCATTCTCTGTCATTTCAGTAGATGTATGGCATTGTGAGGATGTACCGCAATTTGTTTAACCAGTTTTTCATTGATAGACATTTAGGTTTTTTCCGACATTTTGCTGTTATAAATAACAATGCAATGAACATCCTCTACATGTATCACTTTGCATATTTTCAAATATACTTGAAAGACAAATTCCTAAAAGTGGAATTGCCACCAAACCCTGGTGTTACTATCAACCGTGCTTTATAGTTCAAGAAACAGCAGCATTCCATTAAGTAGTTTGTCCAAGGACTTATGGAGCAGATCGAGGATGGACCAGGTCATCTGGCTCCAGCATGTGCAACTTTTTTCTCCTGTACTTCACTTTTGATGATCTGTAAATTTTGATACTTTTCAAAGTGAAAATTCAGAGTATATGCATTTTACATTTTGATGACACAAAGGTGCCCTCAATCAGGGTTTGTTGTGGCAACTTTTTCCCCCTACTAGCAGTGTATGAGGGTGCAATTTTCTTTTTCTTTTCTTTTTTTACAGTGAAATATTATTTTTACTTACGTCCAGTAGGCAATTGTGATTAACATGAAATATCCATTTTGCCCGCGGGCAGAAACCAGAGGGGAAATAAAATTACTTAGACATTACTTCTTACCATTCCAACTTTATAGGAAACTTTTAAAGAATCTGGCAAAATGGTTCTTTGTAACATTTTGATTCAGTTGTGCCTATACTTTCTGATGTGAATGGTAGCTAAGAGAAAACATTTGAATCTGATTACCTCTATGAAGATATTTCAATAAAGATATTATGTATTTTCAGGTATTTCTACTCTCAAGAATATGATTTGATAGGTCTCTTTGTGGTACTGTAGCCTGATAAATGTCATTTGGGTGAGTTATGCAGTGGGGTTGCAGGTGTCAAACCCCAGATTCACTGTCTGACATGAAGGGGAATCAACAAGAGTCTCAGCTTGCGGGAAATGGTAGAGAACTAGTGGAAGCTGAGCAGAAGATAAAAAAAAAACTGGAGACATCAAGCAAAACTTTAGGAATGTGTAATTGGATATGAATAGAGAATAGTAACCATAGGCCTACTTACCACGTAAGGGTAATTTTGTATTTTTGTAGCATGCTCACTACAAAAACCCAACTTGGAGCATCCACTTAGAGGCTCCTTGATGTACTGAAGTCTCTTTAACCCAAAACCTGGATAATAATTATAGTTAATAATTAATAATTAGTATGTAAAGAGAATTGTTGGTCACTGTTCTGAATGCTTTACATAACAAACCCTGGTGTTACTATCAACCGTGCTTTATAGTTCAAGAAACAGCAGCATTCCATTAAGTAGTTTGTCCAAGGACTTATGGAGCAGATCGAGGATGGACCAGGTCATCTGGCTCCAGCATGTGCAACTTTTTTCTCCTGTACTCTACTTTTTGATGATCTGTAAATTTTGATACTTTTTCAAAGTGAAAATTTGAAAAAGTGGTATCTTTTCAAATTTGGTGAAAATTTGATATTTTTTTATATTATTATTATTTTTTTTTTAAATTATACTTTAAGTTCTAGGGTACATGGTAGAGAGGTTTTAAAAGAGTGGCAGAAGTTTGAGAAAGAGGGCAGATGAGGGGGACAGGGAAGGACTAATAAGTGGCCTTGAGAATTCCGTTGAGGCTCTTGATTGTGAACTGTGGTGATGGTGGCTGTGCGATGGTTTCTAGTTTCATTCAGCAGCCTGGTATAGATGTGAGAGGTGGGGACATTTGGATTCATCTGGGATTGTGGTTTTGCCAGGCAAGAGCTGAAAATGATTGATCTGAAGTAAGCAGGGAAGGAAGTGAAGAAAAGGGGTGGAGTTGAGGAGAAAGTCATAAAACATGGTGAGGCCAAGGGTCTGAGAGGTCAGATGCTGAATGGGGTGCTGGAGAGACCCAGGTGTTGTCAGAGTGCTTAATGGGTGGCAGCAGATGGGTATATGGCAAGGACAGTGAGAGGAGGGACATGTGGCCAGAGGCTGTGGTTGTCAATGCAGCAGAATTTCCCATAAAGGGTGGAGGAACAATTGGGAAGGGCAAGGTCTTTAGGGTTGAGCCAGGGCAATCTGGCGGAAGGTGGAAAGAACGTTCTGTGAAAAGGTGGAAAATATGAGAGTTTGTCAACAGAGGGAACAGTGGAAAGGTTTGGGAGAGAGGGGAGAAGTGGGAAGTTGGTTAAAGGGAAAGGAAGCATAAATTAGCTCAAGGAAAAGATAGTTCAGGGCAGGAATTACATTTTTAAATGTGGGACATGGTGGTATTAGCTCATCCCAGCCTTGCTAAGACGGGTAGTCCCAACTCTCCCGTTTATACTGAAGTTTTACTGGAGCCAATTATGTCTTGGATTAGTCATTTCAGAGAAGGTGTGTGTCTCGAGGGGCCCTGGAAAGAGTCAGCTTTTACTACTGACAGTCTTCTTAATATTGTGCCTGTACTCTTCCCACTTGTCAGACTTGTTCTTAAAACAACTGTGGATCAATGACTGTCAATGACTTGTCTGTAGAACTTTTTACAGGGCAGTGGTTCTCACACCTGCCTCCACAGTAAAATCACCTGGGGAGCTTTTAACACCTACTACTACCTGGGGCCCCAGAACAAGTATATCAGAATCTCTAGGAATGAGCCCTCTAGGGTCCACACAATCAATTTTCTTTTCTTTTCTTTTTTATTTTACTGTAAGTTCTGGGATACATGTGCAGAAGGTGCAGGTTTGTTACATAAGTATATGTGTGTCATGGTGGTTTGCTGCACCTGTCATCTAGGTTTTAAGCCCCACATGCATCAGCTATTTGTCTTAATGCTCTCCCTCCCCTTGCCCCCACCAATAGGCCTCAGTGTGTGTGTTCCCCTCCCTGTGTCCATGTGTTCTCATTGTTCAACTCTCACTTGTGAGTGAGAACACGTGGTGTTTGGTTTTCTGTTCCTGTGTTAGTTTGCCGAGGATGATGGCTTCCAGCTTCATTCATGTCCCTGCCAAGGACATGATCTCATTCCTTTTTATGGCTGCATAGTATTCCATGGTGTATATGTGCCACATTTTCTTTATCCAGTCTATCCTTGATGGGTTGATTCCATGTCTTTGCTATTGTAAATAGTGCTGCAATAAACATATGTGTGCCTGTGTCTTTATAGCAGAATGATTTGTATTCCTTTGGGTATATGCCCAGTAATGGGATTGCTGGCTCAAATGGTATTTCTGGTTCTAGATCCTTGAGGAATTGCCACACTGTCTTTCACAATGGCTGCAGAGAAATAGGAATGCTGTCACACTGTTGGTGGCAATAAATTTTCTGAAAAACTTCCTTGGTCATTCTGATGAGTGAAGAACCTTAATCTTGGACCTTTGCTCCCCAGTATCTGGTCCACCAGCCAGCAGCATCTGTATCACCTGGAAGCTTGATTCAAATGCAGAATTTCAAGCCCCACTCTTGATCTACCTACTGAATCAGAACGTGTACTTTTAGTACATCCCCCTCCCCAGGTGATTCCCATGGACATTAAGGTCTGAGAAGCCCTGCCGTAAAACAAAGCTGGTACCTGGGTTCCACCTCCAGAGATTCTGATTTTATTGATCTGAGCTGTGACTTGGGAATTGGGAGTTTTAGAAGATTCCTGGGTGTCTCTAATTTTCAGCAGTTTAAGGTCCCTGCCTTACAGCAAAGAACTGGGAAAGGTGCTTGTTGCATTTTTATTCGACTGGGTTGACCAACCCTATCTTCATTTAATGATTTCTGACCTTTTGTTTAATTTACCAATGAACTACATTTGCTTCTCATTTGGGGGAAAAACTGCCTGTCGTACACTCGTGGCAGGAACATCATTTCTCCTCATCTTCAAAGATGCTACTGGGAAGCTTAGTAACTGATTAGACAGGAAATAACTGCACAGCCTAAGGCCTATTGCATAAGGACCAGTTCATTTATTAAAGAAAAGAAAATGTTGCTTATTTTTAGTATAAATCATTACAAAATGCCAACCAACTCCTTATGAATTTGAGGAGAGCAATCTTCCTGATTAGTTATTTCTTTCACCTTTTCTAAGACCTTGTATGAAATGATATTTAAAGCACTCTTCAGCTTTCTTTAAGCCAGCTGATTGCACAAGTCAAACAACGGCCATGAGTGTGTTGAACTGTTGGATTGCTACTATTATAGGAATGGACACATACCAAGTGTTACTTTAGACCTGAGTTTCCGAAGTATAATCCTAGCTTAAAAGGGAATTTTTAAAAAGAAAGAAAACAGGAAACTGTATTGTATTGGGAGGAGGCCGAAGGAGAGATGAAAAAACCATTTGGATTTTGGGGTGGGGGGTAAGTGGGGGGTAGTTGTCTATAACTTTCATTAAGCACTTTTTTTTCCTTCTCTTTTTAAAGTAAGCAGCAGGCTTTGGGTTGGCAAACCCCAGGGGGATGCAGAAACCTGAGGCTACTACCTTTTTATCTGCCTTCACGATACTGTCCTCTTCCCCCAGCTCCTCCCTGACTCCATGGGCCAAGCCTCAGACTTTCCAGCTAACTGCTTCCCATGAGCCACTACTCTGATACCAGCCTATAACCAAAGGAGCTGAGTGGTCCAGGCTTGGTGACCAACCCTTCTCAGCCCACTCAATCAGGGTGCTCCCCAACTGCAGGCAGGAGGCAACACCCTGTCTGCTACCATCCTCCCCTTCCAGAGCCTACCTGCCTGCCCAGCCCTGCCCTGCCCTGCCCAGCCGAGCCATACCTTGCTTTGTCCCATCTGGGGGTGCCCTGCTCAGGGATGCACTGGCAGGGCTGCACCCAGCTTCTCTGGTAAGCAGAGACTCAAGAAGCCTCTGGGGTCTTGTTTTCTGGTTGTGTGATCCCAGCGGTGCACATATTCCCCTTGGGTGTCTGAACAGAAGGGCCTGGGAGGGAGGGCCACATCCCTGCAGTCTTGCTCTGCTGGCGTAGTGGGCAGCTGCCTACCCCCACCCCACCCTGCACTGTGGCTCCGGAATCAGCAGATTAAGCATTTTATAAATTGTATTTTAGATACGTGTTTCAAACTTGTGAGTTTTTTCAAAAGAACAAGCTTGACAAGTGTGTGAAGAATTCATTATGCTTTATGGGTTTGAGGGGGAGGAATTTTTTTTTAAAGCGTCTAATTCAGACCACATGTAACTCAGATGTTTAAATAATCAAATCACCTGTTTAATCTCATGAAGAATAGAAGGCTACTGTTGTTGAAGATTTTCCCCAACTTTTTGATTCTCCCTTTGGAGTTAAACATATGAACATAAGAATCATTTTTCTACCACTGATGATTGAAATTTGGTTTAGGAATTATTAAAACCAAATTGTGCCGGCCGGGTGCAGTGGCTCACGCCTGTAATCCCAGCACTTTGGGAGGCCAAGGCGGGTGGATCACGAGGTCAGGAGATCGAGACCATTCTGGCTAACATGGTGAAACCCATCTCTACTAAAAATACAAAAAATTAGTTGGGTGAGGTGGCAGGTGCCCGTAGTCCCAGGTGCCTGTACTCGGGAAGCTGAGGCAGGAGAATGGCATGAACCCGGGAGGCAGAGCCTGCAGTGAGCAGAGATCACGTCACTGCACTCCAGCCTGGGCGACAGAGCCAGACTCTGTCTAAAAAACAAACAAACAACAACAACGAAAACGAAATTGTGCCAAAACAAAAGTACTGCTTTCAAGCTCTTATAAAGAAAAATATATCAATAGTCTTTAAAAATTATACAGGCTTCAAAAAACCAGTTTTTCATTCCATTAGACTTGTTATCAGTCTACAAGAAAGATGGCCATTCATTTTTTAAATTCAATAATGAACAGTTCATTGGATTTGCTACCCTTTGAGTGCCACAAGGATCATGCTCTCTTTAGGAAGCAGAAACAAAACGATCGAGACTTGAAAGGATATGTATCTTCTCTACGTTCTCTGAACATGGGAATGGCCCATTAACGTTTCCTATCCTGCACTCTCAGGCTGCAAATATATTTAACATTTTCCTTTCTTAATAGTACAAGGTAACATAAGTGTGTTCTAGAGTCCGCCTCCTGGCATTCCTAAGCATTAGGAGGCTTATGGCTGAAGTCGGCTGGCCAACATGATTCCCATGAGACAGCACCTCTCCCCATTAGGGAGAAGACAAGAAATGGCCTCTCTTTATTTGCACTAGAGTTTTTCAGAGCTCTGATGATGGCTGAAGTCTTTGAAGCAGATGTGCTAAATAAGTGAGAATCCAGTTCTATCCTCCTCTGGCACCTGTGACATTCTCTTGAGTGCCCACAAGGAGTGAGGTCAAATTTGCAGTTTAGCTGGAACTTTAAATGTTATAGAAAATTTTAATTATGCAACTTGTGCAAATGGATGGTTAAGACCAGGATTCATGTCTTGTACATTATGACCTCGTAGATTCATAGAATAGTAATGAATCTTAAAATATCATAAAATAGGGTTGATTTAATTCCAAGTCCACATAACCCTACTAGGATATAGTGTCTAATACATGGGTGCACACTGAATGTTCAGTGGTGAAAATGACATTTTCATGGAGTGCCTTAGAATGGAGAATTGGATTTTATTATTTTAGTCATATATACCATTGACTGGAAAACACACCAAATGTTTTACTGCTAAAGTATGGGAGCCTCAATGTTTAAAATGGAAGTTGCCTGGCACAGCGGCTCGCATCTGTAATCCCAGCTACTCCAGAGGCTGAGGTGGGAGGATCACTTGAGCCCAAGAGTTTGAGACCAACCTGAGTAGCCTAGCAAGACCCTGTCTCTAAAATAATAAAAAAAAAGGAAGTCAACATAATTGCATGCTGATCAAATCCCCTTAAGTGACTCCACATAGAGCACAGGCATTGACCAGCAATAGCTGCCAGGCAAACTTGCACTAAATTTCCTGCCTCCTATACTTAACATTTTGTATCATAAAACCGGTCTCTCCTACTAGGCACTCTTGGTTTCATGAAACTGTAGCTGTATAAGAATCTATGAAAGTCCTTCCCTCAGCTGCTTTGGTCAACTGGTCAACTCTTCTTTTGGGTTAATGCAAGGGCCCTTCTTTACCACACCAAATCCTATTTTAGTGGGCGCTCTGAGTAAACTTTTCAAGATGCAAATAAAGCCAAACCATTTGAGTTATTATTTAAATTGTCAGTGGCTTCTCTCCATCCACAGACTTAAATCCAAACTCTGACCTTGAAAAATCACTCCTCCATCTTCGTTCTAACCTTATCTGCTGCCACTGACTCTACGCTCTCTCAGCCATCCGTGTGTGTGCGTGTGCTGTTCCTTTACCTGGAATTGCCCCATCTGGCAAACTCCTATGTAGCTCTCAAGAGTCACCTTCCACTTCATCTTCTCAATGACGCTTTCCCTGAGTTGTCTTCCTGA
Organism: Rhinopithecus bieti; assembly: GCF_001698545.2. NCBI lineage: Eukaryota > Metazoa > Chordata > Mammalia > Primates > Cercopithecidae > Rhinopithecus > Rhinopithecus bieti. The sequence goes on from NW_016804694.1 coordinate 3,893,622, forward strand.
GTAGTTAACTTTGTTCACACCTTTGTTCATAATGACAACGTTGTATCAATGTCCAGCCTCCCCCACACTCCCTCTGGACTGAACTCCTTGAATATGGGGCCCATGGATGGCCTCTTCATCTTTGTGGTCATCCCACATAGTACAGGGCTTGGTACATGGTGGCCACTTCAGCAAGATTTGACAGATGAATTAAAGCGTGACCATATGAGTGCCTCTCCAAGTGTCTCATTTGATAATGGGGAGAACTTGACTCTCAGTAAAGCCAGGCTAGGACCTGTTCTTTCCTTCCAACTCCAAGGGATCTCGACTCAATGCTTATAAGTATGCCTTGCAACTCTCCCCTCCCCCAACTCCCAGTCAAACCTGATAAAATGTTATCATTTTTGTATTGTTTTGTGCATACATTGGTATGTGCTGGTTTGGTTCTCAGAGCTAACTAATCTAGGATTAGCAGGAATGCGCACATTATAAAATTTTACTCATTGGAGAGCTTTATGATTTTTAATATTTACATGGAGGCCAAAATAAAATATGTAGGCCATAAATATGTTTTCTTAAGGTTTTGAAGTCCAGTTTGAAGTTTAGGGTATTTTTTTCTAACATTGATTGTTACTCTCCAAGAAAGGCTTATCTTATTGAATTGAATGGCATGGTTTGCAAATACTGACTTTAAAGAAAAGCCACAATGTACAGAACTGCATATTGTCTTAAAATCACTGTATTATGCACATTAAAACATGTCGCTTTCCTTTCCAGGGTGATTGCTTTGTTTGGTCAAATTGAAAGTCAGGTTTTCTATTTTGGCATTATGCCTTATTTCCCTAGACTAAATGAAATTGTTCCATTATAGCAAATAGACGCTTAGTAATGGTTTGATTCAAGTCTAATTGGGATGCTATTCTCAGAATATTTCACCATTCTGATCTTATTCCTCGATATTATATTTTCAAATAGAGACTGTGAGCTAGAATTGGGTTACAAGCCTTTAAGACTTGAGCAGCTGAAATCTCAGGAGAGTTTCAAACCAAGGACCAGTTTGAAGTATAAACGGTACTGCTTTCCTGCTGTCAGCAGGCGAGATTTAGCTCATTGCCGGTCCCCACAGAAATGAAACACTGAGAGAAATGTCTCCCCTGGGGTTTGGCCTCAACTCCTTTTGAGCTGGATGTGTAGTTTGGAGATTGATAAGCAAGTAACACTTAACATGGCTTCCTTCTTGTTTTTAAAATGGATTGCAACAAGAAGTCAACATCTCTTCTTTTTTTCTTTAAGGCTTCCTCACAGCAATGAGGCAAGAAGTGACCCGTGCCCACAAAGGCTGGGCACTGGACACTGTGACCATCCACAATGAAGTTCTGAGACAGACCAAGGAGGAGATCACGTCACCCCCTGGGGTAGGCATCGCTGGGCAATATAGCAAGGACTGTTCTGCAGACAGAGCTGAAATTTCAAGTTCTGCTTAAAACTGAGCTATGAGTGCCTTGATTAGGTCCGTTTGCTTTGCAGCAAGGGTTCCCTCTGCCACAACCAGAAGACCTCCCCTATCTGCCGGAGTGGAAGGTTAATGAATGACAAGGTCTAATGAGCTCTTAGAACTCCGCAGACTACCTTTCTACAAAATTAGAAGTTATACTTGTGTTTGCTAAAAAGGCTTTTTGGCTAGGTGCGGTGGCTCATGCCTATAATCCTAGCACCTTGGGAGGCTGAGGCAGGAAGATAGCTTCAGTCCAGGAGTTCAAGACCAGCCTAGGCAACACATGGAGACCCTGTCTCTACCAAAAACAAACAAACAAACAAAAAATAGCCAGTCGTGGTGGCACACATCTGTAGTCCCAGCTACTTGGGAGGCTGAGGTGGGAGGATTGCTTGAGCCCCGGAGGTCGAGGCTGCAGTAAGCAGTGATCACACCACCAGACTCCAGCCTGGGTGACAGAGTGAGACCCTGTCTCAATAAATAAATAAATAAGGCTTTTCTACACATATCCAGCTACTGCTATGGGCCACTCAAGATTCTACTATAGGCAGCAGAGACAAAGAGGACTAGCAGGTTGGAGCCGGGGGCCAGTTCCAGGGTGTCCCCTTTGAGCTTCGAGTGGAAAGGAACATGGCTGGGGGAAGAGCCCTCACTGCCTGGATGCTGATCTACTCAATGAATGTGGGCAAATTCTTTAACTTTTTTGAGTCTTCACATCTTCATCTGCAAAATGAGCGTGATAATTCAACCTTATTAAAGGTAGTTGTGGCCAGGCACGGTGGCTCACGCTTATAATCCCAGCACTTTGGGAGGCAGAGGCAGGAGAATCACTTGAGGTCAGGAGTTCAAGACCAGCCTGGCCAACATGGTGAAACCCGTCTCTACTAAAAATACAAAACTTAGCCTGGGGTGGTGTTGGGCACCTGTAATCCCAGCTACTTGCGAGGCTGAGGTGGGAGGATCGCTTGAATACAGGAGGCAGAGGTTGCAGTGAACTGAGATCCTGCCATTGCACTCCAGCCTGGGTGACAGGGCAAGACTCCGTCTCAAATAAATAAATAGATAAATAAATTTTTTAAAAAGGTAGTTGTGAAGATTTAAATGTGATCATTTAGGTGTGGTGCTGGACCCCACATAGAATCTCAATAAATCAGTCTTCCTTTCCCTTTCTCTGATTTTCATTCCCTCATTTGTCAAGTAAGGGGGCTGGACCAGATGATTTCCAAGTTCTAGCGAAGTTCTCTGCCACCTTATAACGAGGGCCGCCTTTCCTTCAGTTTCCAGTATTATCTTCCTCATTCCTGTCTGAGGCCTCACCAGAAGCACCTTAACCTCCAGGTTCCCACCAACAATCTCTTCTAGGCAGTTTCAAAATTCCACCAGCCTCTCCCCGTTATGCAATTCCAGAATTCCTTCCACATCTGTAGGCATTTGTTACTGCAGCATCCTGCTTCCTGGAATCAAAATCTGTGTTCCTTTCCAAGGCTGTCACAACGAAGTATCATTACAGTGGGTGGCTAAAACACCAGAGATCTATTCTCTCACTGCTTAGGAGGCCAGAAGTCAAATCAGGGTAGGACTGGTTTCTACTGGAGGCCCCGAGGGAAAGTCTTGTTCTCAGCCTCTCTCTTAGCCTCTGGTGGTTACTGACGATCTTTGGCTTTCCTTCATCATTACAATCTCCGCCTCCTTTCTCACATTCATCTGCATAGGTATATATATCTCTGTGTCCTCTCCTCTTACAAAGTTACCAGTCACATTGGATTTAGAACCTACCTTAATTCAGTATGTCCTTATCTAAACAATGTGTGCAAAGTCCCTATTTCCAAATAATTACATTCCAAGGTTCTGGGTGAACATGAAGTTTTGGGTGACACTATTCTATCTGCCACACCTTCTCACTGACTTTTTAAAGTTCCGAGGCTGAAAGCACCCTGGAGAGGGATACAATTTACCATACGATGGCTTTTAAGTGGTCCCATTATTCATGTAGTTCATTGTCACCCACAGAGTTAATGATGGTAACCGTAAGTCCTGATTTTCTGGGACTGCCCATGGTTTTACTGTCAAACCATGTGCCTCCGTTTTTGGTTCAAAAAATATGGTCCTCACATGGTGAGTCCACACGGGGGATTCCAGAAAACACTCTGCAACGAATCTTGCTGTCTTTTATTCTAATCGGCATTTACTTCCCCTGATCTGATCCTCACTGGAGATGGAAAAATGGTCACCATCCTCTACATTTATCTATTTGGTGAGCTGGCATGAGTGTTGGAGCCTCCCCTGTGATTCTCCTTCACCCTTTCTTTTTTTAGTGAATACATGTTCTGTGGCTCCCCACTGCCTACAGGATCCAGTTTAAACTCTTCAGCTTAGCACCCAGATCCTTCCACGGTCAAGCCCTAACTTCTTTTACAACCATTTAGCCCTCTGGTAAAGGAAATACTGGGGCTTTTCCGGCCAGCCCTGCCTTTCTTTGCAGTGTTACTCCTGCCTATGTTGCCTATGCTCTCGCCTTTGTCTTTCCAAACACAGCCCCCTGCTGCAAGGCCATCAAGGCCCATCAAGGCCATCCCCTCTACAGAGGCCCCTGAGCACTCCAGCCACAGGGACCTTGCCTCAGAAGTCACTGCCGTCACCCCCAGAACAGTTCTCCGGGCACTCCCAGTAACAAGTGTGTGCTGCTATTCAACTCATCTTAAAAAAAAAAATGTCTGCACCTATGCATCTTATCTCCCTGATTTAATGATGAGGACCCCCAGGGCAGGGCCTATTGTATGGGAGAGACACTGCGGAGGGTGGCTAGACGCCGCCGCTGCCATGCTTCCCCTGGCTCTACCATGCCTGACCTCTGGGGGTGCTCTGACTGTCCCATAGCTGGGCCTGGCTGTGGAAACCTCACTTCATCCTGTGGCTGAGATGAAGTTGAGACACAGGTTGGCTTGGCCAGTGGCAGGCTGAGATCCTACCTGACAGCAGCTCCAGATCCTGTTCCATGCTCCCACCTTCCACCAACTCAAACCAGACCTCTCAGAGACTTTCACCTCCATGTAGAGGTGATCTGGTGCTACTGGCTAAGCCTGTTGCTCAGGGAGGCCACCCCCACACTTAAATAACTAATAACAAACATGAACATTTCTATAGCACTCATAGCCTCAACACAGGCTGCAGGAGAAAACTGGGCTTAGTATTTCACGAATGCAATATGCCGACGGTGCCTTCCTCCCTCTGGTAGTGTTTTAAGACTGGTGTGTGTTTTACTTCCAAACTGACAGCCTTTATGACACTAATTTTGCAGCACCTAGTTTAAAAAATAAATCCTATTACCTTATGCTTGACTCTTCCAGGAAGGTGTGTATATTTATGGGCTCTATATGGATGGAGCAGCCTGGGACAGACGGAATGGGAAGCTCACGGAATCCACCCCCAAGGTACTCTTCGCGCAGTTACCCGTGCTCCACATCTTTGCCATTAACTCCACGGCACCCAAGGACCCCAAGCTGTATGTGTGTCCTGTTTACAAGAAACCCAGGCGAACTGATTTGACCTTCATCACTGTGGTATATTTGCGAACAGTGTTGTCCCCGGATCACTGGATCCTGAGAGGAGTGGCCCTTTTGTGTGACATCAAGTAAGTTCATTTCCATCTGCTGAGGGCACCAGAAGCCACATAGACAGCCTGTGCTGTTGAGGGACTCAGTGATGTGCGTGTCTTTTCTCCCCAATAATTACTTAATTACCCTTTCTAAATTAAAAAGTTGATGTTCTCAAGTTGCTGATGTGTGTGTGTGTTTTCCTCACATATCAATGTTCAAAAAGATCCCTCTAAATGAATGTTTTTTATTCTGGGAAATCATATTTCATTTCGATTACTTTTTAAAGATAAAACCCTGTCTGGATGTTAGAATACTTTGGAAGCTCTGCATTTTAAAAATGTTGAAAGTGTTGGTATGTGACATCCTAAAAAGAACCTAGTAGTTGAAAACTTTTCCCTCAAGTAGGTACCAGTTTCCCTTGAATACAATCTAGCCATGTCTCTGTTTGTGTTCACGTGTTATCTTTTGTTCTTTTGAGTTTGGTATTCTCTCTTTGCTTTGGAAATGGAAACTGAAGAGATCCAGCCAGTACTCCTTAGTAGTACAGCTGTTCAGTATGAAGTGTTTAAGACAGAAAATCCACTGGGATGGCCGTTCTTGTGATGGATTTTAATTTTATTTTATGTTGTTTTATTTTAATTTTTACTGCTTTTGAGGCCCAGAGAGCTTAGACTCTCCCGCTCTCCCTCCCAACTCCGATTCTGCAGGAGATAATGAAACACATTTCTAGGCAGCAAATGGAGAAGGGAAAAACAAACCCTATCAAATGAAATTAGGTTACATGCTGAATGTCTTAAAAAGCAAAGTCTTTAAAAAGTGAAGCTATTTCTTATTCCGTAGCTAGTCTAAAACTCAGTTTGAACCTTGATTTCCTGCTAAAGGAAATTGTCAATTTAACAAAACAGATGGGGTCCTATACTGAATGCTCATGCGGCTTCAGGACAGTGAAGAAGTGTCTTCACCAGTCTTCCCATCAGAATCCTTGCACCTGCCCGCAGCTAAATGAATGAGCTTCATTCCTTCGGTCTATTCTGAAGGAGGGAATGTTTCAAGTTGCCTTGTTTCCCTCTCATCCTTCTGCCACCTTGATCAGAGATGCTGATGACAAACAAAGCCAGGCAACCAAGCAATAGCCCAGGTAAGCTTTACAGAAAATACCCCAGAGAAAACTCTGCCACAGTCTAGTGTACTTTCAAACAGTAGAAAACACATTATGAAATGCATATTGAAGCAGTGGCCTCTGGTATTTTCCTGATATTGATTCAATGTCAAAACCATAGAACTGCAAAAAAAGTAAATGCAGTTTTAAAAATAAAGTAGCCAAGCCCCTGGCCCCAGTGTTTCAGCACTTTCCTTGGCCAATACATACACTAAAGTAAGGATGGCATTCTCGAGAAAGAATGTCCTCCTGAAGTGAAGGTAGAATTTGGAAGCACCTGTCAGTCTGGGTAGACACAGAAAGTTAAGCACCATGACATTATAGCAAACCATGCTGCATGTTCCTAAATCAGACACACATGTTTTATTGATAGCCCTGTCCTGCTGCTAAAACAACTGAAGGCAAATGCATAGTCGAAATGCCTGGATATCATGATAGGTTTTCCAAGAATAACAGTTATGTTCAGTGTTCTCTAGTGACTTGAAAGCTCATGGAAAACTGGGAAAAGAGGTGAAGAAGATGTAAATCTGGCAAAGATCATTGATCAGATCAGTTAAAGTCACACATGTGCTATTTCCTGGGAACTCTCTGCTGTTGCTGGTTACTTTGCACTGTGTCAACATAGAAGAGAGAGAGAGAGAGATGGGCATTAAGGTCCAGCAAGGATGGGCACCAGGCACCCGGGCAGAGCTTCAAAATGGTCTTCTTTCTGGTCAATGCTTCTTGGCTGTCCCTAGTTCTGCCAGGGTCCAGTTCTGCTTTCTTTCTCTAGGCCCAGTAAATGGTTTCCTTGGACATTTTAATTGACATTAATTGAAATTCCATAAGCACATAACCATTTTCTCTGCAAAATTGTTGCTCTTTCACTAATTACATAATTTGCCCCCCTTGAGTCAGGGAGACCTGGTGCGCATAAAAGAGCAAAGGATAGAGGACGAAATGATTAAACCAATGAAGCTGGGAGAGAAGCAAAGTAATTGTTCTTCTTCCTTGGAATCAGTCCACATCTTCTCATTTTGCTCTTGGCAAAATGAGCAATGAGATTTATACCTTCCTTGATTCAAAATGTTCCTTTACTTTGGACTTTGCATAAAAATAAGACCAAAAGAACGTGTAGAGAGATATATCTTCCTAAAGGGATTGGTTTTGTGGATGATGTTGCATGAACGAGCCACCATCTCTGCCACCAGAGACCTCAGATGAATAGGGGACTCACCGTAATTGGAGGTGCAAGGTGACTCAGGGCCATGGGTGAAGTTCGAAGGAATGGTGAAGGAAACTCAGGGTTGAGGATGAACTTGAAGACAAGGTAGAATTTCAATTGGGTCTTCAACTTTTCATAGATATTACCAACACAGTAGATGGGTATGTTCAAAGGAAGGGAGCAGCATGAGGGAGAGAACAGTCTAAAGGTGGGAAACCTCATGGAACGTCCAGAGACAGAAGATGGAGCCTTCGATGAGTTTCCATTGCCTGGAATGTACTCTGCAAATACCCAAGCCCTCTAGGAGCTGGCCTCAAACAAAATTTCTGCTTTATCACCCATCCCACCTCTCAACCTGCTCAATTGCTTCTGCTACTCTGACTCTCTGATGTTCTTGATGTTCTCTGAAAAAATCACACACATTTTCACCATCCTTTGATTACCTTATCAAAGAAAACCCTCTTGTGTGGAACAACTGGAAGTTTCATACATGGCTGTGGAGGCACTGTCAAATAGTACAACCATTTTGGAAAACACTGGTTGGGTAGTTTCTTAAGAGTAAAACATGTAGTTACCATATGACCCAGACATTTCGCTGTCAGGTATTACCCTAGAGAAATGAAAGTGTATGTCCATACAAAGACATACATACATTCCAGTGCTCATAGAAGCTTTATGGGAATAATCAACAATTGGAAACAATACAAATGCCCATCAACAGGTAAATGAATGAAAAAAATATGGTATATACCTGCAATTGAATACTGCTCTGCAAGAAAAAGGAACAAACTATTGATGATGCACACTAAAGCTGGATGAATCTCAATTATGCTGAGTGAAAGAAGTCAGACCAAAAAAGGAGTACATAATGTATAATTTTGCTTATGTAAAATTCTAGAAAATGCAAATTAACCAAAAGTGACAGAAAGCAGATCAGAGCTTGACTGGGAAGGAAGGGAGCAGGAGAAAGAGGTTACAAAGGGGCAGGAGAAAATGTTGGAAGGTGAGGAACAGATATGTTCATTTTCTTGATAGTGGTCATAGTTTTATGAGTGTCAAAACTTATCAACTTGTACACTTTAAATGTATGCAGTTTATTGCACTTCAATTATACATCAATAAAGCTTTAAAGAAAAGCTCTTCCCATAGCACCTGATCCTTTCTTCACCTTCCTTGAGGATTTCTACGACCCCTTGCTCCTCCCCCAGGCAAGATTCATTGCACTTTCTGCATTTTGGTTGCAACTGTGTTTAGTAATCTGGGTTGCAATCCTAGAATTTTAATGCAAGGAGTTAATTACATGCGTCTATCTCCCCATTCTATCGTGAACTTTTGGAAAGCAGAATCTGGCTTTTGAGCACCCTAGGAAGTGTTGACTGAATGACAGAATGAATGGACAGCAAGTAACCCCAATTTGACTGGTAAATGTAGGCAAATGATGGGGAAGGAGGGAACACCAGGTGCGAGCCGTGTTGGGAGGGTCTAGAGTGCCACGAAGGACAGTAGGGAGTCACTAGTGGTTCTGGACTGCTAAAGGAATGGAAGTGAGTAGGTCAGCAAGAAGGCTTCTAGACCAAAATCAAGAAAATGAGTGTTGGAACTACAGAGATGACAGTTAGAATGGAAGCAAAGTAAGGCATTTGAAAGATGGTATGGAGGTAAAATTTGGGGACTCAGGAACTGAGCCTAGATGAAGAATAGTCAGAAAGGGTCTAAAGTTAAGGCAGTTTATAGACTGGGGAGTCTAGCTGGATGTTTCCTGTATCATTAAAATTTGGGGAAAAGAGCTATTTTGCTAGCCCTGTGCTTATAAATAGCTGCCAGGGTCTCTGAAGAGAGACTTAAATATCTGTGTGCTCACCATTGCTTCCAGTGAGGTCCGTGAGTTAGTCATAATGTAGTGTACCTATTTGCCAGGCATTGGTCTAAGCACTTGATGGGAATTAATTTATGTAATCCTTGCACCAACCCCATGAAATTAATACTGATATTATCTCCGTTTCACAGAATAGGAAACTGAGGCACAGAGAAACTAAACAACTTGCCCAAGTTTTCACAGCTAGTGAGTGACAGAGCTGGGATGAACATAGGCTTAGGGCTTCTGATGTACTTTGTAAGACAATACTGGGTTTTTAAAAAGCCACAGTCCAAAGGCATGAACCATTAAAATTCATAATTGTGTATAGAAAATAATATTATCTGTGTTTCTCTGACTAGTTAATTTGAACACCTTTCATTACCTAAATGGACAGAAAAATGTGCATAGAAGAGAGATTATAAGGCAAATATCAGCATTCGTGTGATATGCAAATAAATATATTTAAAATTCATGGATTTTGGAGATAATTGGTTGATTCATTTTAACGTGCTTTTTCTGGGCTTTCTTGAAGACTCTATACCAGTAGCTCCATTGCATGGTAACCAGAAGGAGCATGGCTGGAGAATTTTGCCCTGAACTCCAAGTGAGAAGACATGGGGTTTAGTCCTGAGACACAGGGCCCGTGCAGGGCTGCTACCTTGTCCACATGAAAAAGAAGAAAAAATAACTAAAATGTTATTTTCAAGAACACAATTCAGCAAGGGATAAATGGGAGCAAAAGTGTAAAAAATAATTCACTATCCTAAACGAAGAAAAAAACTTAAGGAACTATGGAGATTGTTTCCACTTAAAATGCCAAAAAAAAAAAAAAAAAAAAAAATCATAGTTAAAGTAACTCAGTGACTTAATCCAGGGTATCTAATAGAATCTCCAATGCTGTCTTTTTTAAAGGTTTTAGAAAAATAATCCTACTTTAGATATAAAAAGATGCCACATGACAACACTCTAGGTATAGTTGGGATATATAGCATAAATCCAGAAGTATGCACTAATATTGAATGAATGCAGATACCAAGGGTTTTCCAGGGCTATGACAAACACTTTGGCTTATGTGCCTTTTCTGTATTTGACAAAAAATTATCTACTCATTAAAAACACTAAAAGCTTTGTCCCCTCCCTCTACCCTCTCTGTCTTAGGTGAGGTTCTCTGGAAAAAGCCTCTGAGATGGAGATCTACATAGAGGAGGTTTCCTGGAAACAGTTTTTAGGAGCATCACTCTCGGGGGAGTGAAGGAGGCAGGACAGGGCAGAGGGAGAGGTTGGGCTGCGATGCAATCACAGCAAAGGCCTCGGCCACCCCTGGAGTTATGGAGCAGGAATGTGCCCCATGGGGTGAGGGGGCATGGGGGCCGGACCGAGGCGGCCAGGCAGCTGTGAGCCAGCACTTCTGGCAGCTGGGGAGGACAGCCTGGGATCTGAAGGCGTCCATGTCCTGCCTTTCTTCCTCCACACTCTTATCTTCTTTCCCCACCTCCTTTAATTTGAAAGCAAATCATGAACATACTTTTCCTTGCTTCCTCTTTATGCTTTCCTCAGAGGATCTTAACAACTTAAATCAAGAGTGTTTTTGACACCTGCACACAGACTCCATATCCCTGAAATGTAGAGAGCTTTCCAGAATGTCTGAAATGGTGGGCGAGACACCGGAGGGACATGTGGTTTCTGTCCTGTCTGAGAGGCTGGGAAAGAGGGGGTCCCTGGCTGAAGGAGTCCCCAGGCTGAGCCCAGTGACCAGATATATTTTGAAGAGACCTCCAAGTGCAAAGACAACTGAAACCTGAAAGTCTCCATTTACTTAACCGCCGTTTTTCTCAGAGTCATGAACTTCCTCACAACTTTTGAGGGATAGAGCTGTATTTTGCCTTTGAAAAATTACTTTTGTGTCTTCAGCAGGTGGAAAAAAAACTAGTCAACTCCGTCGTTTCTATCTTCCAGCATCTGGCTTTGACTGCAGATAGGAACCAAGGTTTTGAACACTCAAGTCTTGATTTACATCCAACCTTCTAAGATGAACATAAATACTTTGGAGTAATGCTTAAGAAATGAAGCGGTTCTGTCTACCCTGAATCAATACCAATTCCTTACAGAAGCTCTTGGCTTATAGAAGTTTACCCTAACCCACTCCATTCTCCCCAAAAACAAACTGGAGAGGAGGAGCTCACAGTTGATTCCAGTCCTCCGGGACTTGCAAGATCACCCTTCTTGGGAATGTGGGGTGTGACAGGGTGACAGTGTTACCGTTGTTTCTTTATAAGCTGCTTTGATTGAACAGGTGTCCTCAGGGATTGTGGAAATTCCTCTTCACACATGTGCTGTGCCAGCATCTCCCTGTTTCTCCTGACAGAGCTGCCTCTCCTCTCATTCTCACCCAGGATGAGACCGGTTCATTAAAGCACCTCCTCTCTATTTCCAGGCAAAATCCCCACCTGACCTGGTGCAGGGATTTGATGCTTGAGCCTCTGACTCCCCCGCATCTTCACAGCTTCTTCAAGATGGGGGGCTATGAATGCGAGGGCTCTGTCCCTATCTCCCAGATGACAAATCCATGGGCGTTTCTGTCACTGGAACCTCAGCCTCCTCAGACATGTGAGTGGGGATGTCAACCTGTGTCTGGGGGATAAGGACACCCATCTGTCATTTGTGGTTTCCGTGTGGTCCTTTCTGATTATGCAAACCCTTTCCTTTCCATTGTTCCTCCTCTATTGTCCCCCTAAAGGACATCCGGTGTCCCTTCATGATAAGAACCTGAATGAGACAAATAGAAAATGCTCTTTCCCCTCCTCCTCCCTCTCCCCGTCTCCCTCTGTCTCTTTCTGTCTCTGTGTGTCTCCTGTGTGAGTGTGTGTGTCTGTCCCTCTCTCTCTCCCCAACCCCGCTCCCTCCAGAGCTGATAACTAGCTCTTTGGTTTTTAGCTAGACTACGTCAGAAGCTTTGTCTATTATGTGTCATCCCCTCTCTTGGGGAAAGCAGTCACTTTTAGTTTTTTTCCATGTTTATGGAATTTTTTAGAGTAGACTTGCCCTTTCTGCCTGGTCTGCTTTCTTTGGAAGCCCACACACCAGTCCTCGGCCACCAGCAGCCCACTGTGGAGTTCCCTGGTGGGCCCTGGATCCTGCATTCCCCTCAGGGCCCTCCTCTGCCCATGGAACACTTGGCTGTGGGTCAGCTGGCCCAGAGGTTGACTTCTCATCAGGCCCTGTCCTGCCCCTCATGCCCACCTTTCCACTCTGCCCTAGGGCTCCTGGGACTGATGCCTGCAGGAGGGAGGAGGGAGGTTGTGCTCACGCTTCATTTGCTCACATCACTGACTCTGGGAGCCAAGCCAGGCGAGAGCAAGGGGGCCCCACCAGCCCCAGACGGCACCTCTCTCAGGACCAATCTGTAATGTTTCTCCATTCTCTTCCTCCTGTCCTGGAGGAGGGACGTGCTCACTGGGGGAAGCAGAGGGCACACGTGGGAAAGGGCCAGGGGGCTGCCATGCCTTTTCTCATGACATCCTTCTAACAGCCCCGGAAAGGCAAGATGGCACCAGCCTTGCATGCCATACCACATGTCCCCCTAAATGACGTGTGTGAGCGTTGCCCTTCTTCTCGAGGAATAGTCTGGGTTCTTCTAACACTCAGAGTTGCCTTTGCTTCCAACATCTTTTTGGGAAACTCTGACTTGACTGACACATAATGGGCAGCATCTGCCACAGCCAGCCACATGGAGCTCAGCCCACTCCTCACGCCATTCTCATCAGGGTGTATATGTCTCTGGTCAATTTATGTATTAATTTGCCACTTGGTGCATAATATTCAGCACTGAGATAAAAACAAATAAGCCATTCCTATGAGGAATTGATTTTCCCTTCCACATCTGTTCATGAAGATATAAATCTAAAGTTTTGGTACTTTAAAAGCCTCCAAATGCAAATATAATCTAAAATTACTAGGCTTTGAAATTGGGCCTCTATGTCAAAAAATGTTTATAGACCCGGTCCCTGGAGCCTGACTGCTCATCTTCTGCCTCCAGGCCCCGAAGGCATTGGTCACCTCTCGAGGTCCTTTCCGATTCATTGCAACAAAATGGAATGGTGCTGCGTGCCTCCTGTGCACTGTCAGCTCTGTACGCAGCCTTAGGAGAGATGCAAGAACCACCACGGCATGGACCCTGCCCCCAGATAGGCAAGACAGCAGAGAACATAAACTACACATGAACAGCCATCATGTAAGGCAGAAAGTGGTCATTGCCCTAAAGACGAAGTGACATGGTGGGAACACAGAGGAGAGAGACTTGACTTTCTTTTGAAGGATCAAGGAAGGCCTTTGGAGAAAGTAGATTTCAGGTGGAGCCATGAAGGATGGATGGGATCTGACCAAAGCAAATAAGGGAGCAGAGCATTCTAGGAGAGACAGCAGGAGCTGAGGCCAGAGGTGCACAAAGGCGGGCAGAGCTTAAACCAGGAGAAAGTGTTTGGTGTGGCTGCAGCACAGGACACATATCACCATGGAGGTGCATGAATGTTGTGGGCATGACCCTGATTTCCTTCTATCTAGATGACATTTTGCAATTTCCTATGTTCTTTTATGCACATTATCACATTTGATTTTCACAACAATTGTGTAAGTAGGCACTAGAAGGGATGTTCATACAGATGAGAAAACTGAGACTCAGAAAGTTAAGGTGCTCTGCCTTAGGGGACAAAGGAGAATAGCAGAAGACCAGGATGAGAACTCAGGTTTTCCAACACCCTGACCAGGGCCTTTACCCTAAACCAGGCAATGGCAGGAGCCTGCGAGAGAGCCTACCCCACAGTTATTTCCCTTACTGTGTGTTTGTGGGTCTTTGTTTGTTGGCTTGCTTTCAGGTTTGTTCACTGATTGTTCCCATGTAAAGGCACCATGTGGTGGCCATTCCTGGATGCTATGATGTAGGTCATTGTATTCACCATAGGGAGACTTGGGGAACAGTCTCTTTCCCGAAGTTAGCTCTATAAGTCTTGGATGTGGCATCAAAGGCACAGAGCTGGCAGCACTGTGTCACCATGCAGAGCACTGTGTGGGGTTTGCTGATCTTGTCCCCTGGTAGTCACCCTACACCAGGCTGATGGAGAGCATGGCAGGATGATGGTCCTGCAGACAGCAATGAGTAACTCCTTGGGCCACTCAACTCCCAGACTGACATTATCGTTGCAGTACCTTATGGTGACAATCACTTTGAACCTGATCCACCGGCCAGCCTCGGGCTGCTTTTTCACAAACATGAGCTTTAGAACATTGTCCTTGAGGGGCACCCCCAGGAGAAAGTCAGTGACCTCCAACTCCTTGATGGGCAGAGATAAGAGATAGACCTTCAGGGATTTGATCTTCATGTCCTTGACCTGGCAAGGTGACTTGGTGATGGAGCCCCACTCCTTGTTCTAGACTTGCATCCACAAGATCTGGAGTCTCAGTCTTGATGTTGACCATAGCCAAGACCCCAGCCACAGCGGAGCTGCCAGAGTCTCCCCATTCCAGGGCCCTAAGGTTCTCTGGCATCATCAGAAAACTGTGCATTTTCATATCACAAAACTGCCATGCTTGGAATTAATTTTGTGAGCCCACTTCCCTTAGGAGCCCCCCTGAGAGGACCTGAAAGGTGGGGGATTAGACATCTGAGCTATTAGGTACTGGGTAGGCTCATCAGCTTTGTTTGCTATCCCGTTTGGCAAATGAGCCAGAAACCAGAGCATCACCAAGTGCATTGGAGGCGACGGCTTTCAGAACGGAGAAGGAAGTAACTCAAGCTGGTTTTGCAACTGGTTCCTTGGAAAATGACACCTGCTGGGCAAAGCTGCAAGTCCACCTGAGGCCAGGTCTAGAGGTCAGACCAGAGCAACAGAGGGAAATTCCGAGCTTCCCTCAACTATACGCCAGCTTTAAATTCTGATGTGTTGCCACATCACAAGTCCCATGGGACTGAGAGAAATGACCTGGGGCGGGAATGAAATCTTTTGGGCTGTGAGCCTATGGAGGGGTAGGAGACATCTGCAGGCTCAGTCCTACGTGGCTGCCCCTCCAGCTGGATTCTGGATGTGACTCGTAAGGTCCAAGGTAGCTGGAGATGACCACTGAGCCCACACTCAGAAAACAAAGGCATGGTGGTGCTGGCTGTTAAGAGGAGTTGACCCAGAAACATTCAGATTTTCCATTTTTTGTTTGTTTTCTTTTATTTGGGAGAGGGGAATGAGTGGGTTATCAAATTCCCTTTATGTGGAACCAGGGGAGGTAATTTTGTCTAGCCTGAGTGTGGTGAGTGAAAGGGAGACCCAGAAGGCTCAGAGACAAGGGTCGGCCTGTTGCCTGGGATCCTGCCTACCCTAGATCTCCTCCTTCCTTGCCTGGGGGACTCTGAGGCAGCTTTACAGTGATCTTTACTCAGCGCTGGTGCTAATCCTTGTCCCTGAAAGCCAGCAGCAGCTTCCCCACTCCTGGCTCCAGGGCCATTCTTTTCAGAGAAAATTCGGGTGCCTGGCTGGCCTCTTTTCCTCCCTATGAAGGTCTGAGGGGCAATGAGGGGAACAGCTGGGACAGTTTCTGGGAAGGAGGCTGCTTGGGCCAGTCAACGTGTTAGTCTGAGGAAACCTTTTATTTCAGACAAGGGTTAACATTGGTTTCATTTCTCATTTTGGTCTCAGTGGGTTTCTCAGTCGTGCCGGAGGTGATGAAAGGTGACAGTGAGAAGGCCTCGTGTGACACTTCTTTTTCATTTGATTTTCGAATGTGTGAAATTTGGTACTTTTCCTCCTTACCCACAAGAGCTTTAATTCTGTGAAGGGGCAGTGTGGGCTCTGTCATAACACCTCCTCCCCAGCTCCCCACCTTTCCTCCAGAGAAAAAGGCAGACAAGTGGGGAAAGCTGGGGCCAGATGGACAAGAACAAATGAATCTACTCCCCTGACCCAGAAGCCACGGCCACACGGACCCAGAATCCTTTTTCTGACCCTGTAATTCATTGAGTAAGGTGAAGGGAGTAGGAAAGGAGGAGATGGCCCAGAGTGAGGAACTTCATTTACTTAATTGCCCCTACATAGAGGGAACCTTCAGCAGCCCCTCTGCCTAGACTAACTGGCCCTGCCCCCAGATAAGCTCAAGGATACATGCCACTGGGCTTGTCTGGGTGGGCTGACTGCAATGACAAACAGCCCCAAATCTTGATGGCCTAACAAACTACAATCTAACATGAGTTGGCAGGAGGCTTTGCTCCACACAGTCATTCATGGACCCAGGCCCCTTCTGTCTTGAGGTTCCATCATCCCTTGGGGCTTTGGCATTCTCCACTGACCATATGTGTCCAACATGGTAGATGGAGGAAGAGAGGGTGTGAAAGGTCTTATGGGCCCAGCCTGGAGGTGGCCTGTGTCACTTTTCTCCACATTACCTTGGCCACCCTAAACATCAAGGGAACCTGGGAATGTGGTCTTGATGTCTTATAGGTTGAGTTATCACTCACCAGCAAAAGATATCTTGAAATCCTAATTTCCAGTACCTCAGAATATGACCTTATTTGGAAATATGGTCTTTACAGAACAATCAAGTTAAAATGAGATCGTTAGATGGTCCCTAATCTGACTGGCATTTTTATACAAAAGAGAAATGTGGGCACAGAGGGATGACCATGTGAAGACAGGGAGAAGGCCACCCACAAGTCCAGGGATGTCTGAGGCTACCAGAAGCAGGGAGAGAGGCAGGCAGAGTCTCCCTCATGGTTCTTAGATGGAACCAACTTTGCCAACACTTTGATTCCAGACTTCTGGCCTTCAGAACAATGAGACAACAAATTTCTGTTGCTTAAGCCACGCAGTTTGTGGGACTTTGTTATGGCTGCCCCAGGAAACTAAAATACACTGTATGCTCGGATGTGGGGAACATCCAGCCAGCTGTGCTGTGCAATCTCCTTGTCTGAAAAAAAGAGAACAGGTGGCTGTTAGCACAATAGCTACCATCTTCGTTGATAGGTACTTTCTGGTTCTATGACTGTTGCCAAACTTCTCCATCCATGACTCCCTCCCTCCCCTGGGTTTTCTGTCACCTTCTCCCCACTTCTGATACTAATCCCTCCCAGGAGAGAGCACAGGAGCCCAGTCATTTCTGGCTGGAGCCCCCATGTGGAGAAAAGAGAGGAACTTTGCCATTCTCATCTCATTTTTTTTCTCTTCTTTGGTCCAGAGTTGTACAAACCCTTCCAGCACCTTCCTAAATGACCTTGAGCAAAACCCCTGACTCTTGTGAGACTCAGTTTCCCTCCCAGTAAAGTGGGTGTGATCCCACTGAGTTCTTTCGCAACAGAAAAGTCAGTTATAAAAATGATGCTGTAACGCTTCAGAAAAACAGCGTGCTGCATCCGCCCACAAGAGTAGTAATCACTGTAGCTCAAGAGGTTGTAAATTCTCCACAGCTGACTGTTGGGAGCTGGACAGGACCCAGCACCTGGTGACCTTGGCTGGCTTAGTAAATGGGGGGCAGCGATGGTGCACCACAGAGGAAGGGACCCTTTGCCCTGGCAGACCTCCTCCCCATCTAGACTTGGGGGATCTGACTGTAGCCACCTGAGCCAGGAAGTGATGTTCTGCACCAGAGCCCCTGGGCATTAGCAGCTGTACTTGCTGCCTGGATGAGACCTGGCACAGCTGGTGCACCACAGCAAGGAAGACAGAGGGCTGTGGGGAATAACAGTGGTGTTAACACTGCCATTTACTAGGACTTATTTGTGCCAGGTTCTGGGCAAGTGTTGCTTCTGATAGTCAAACTATCCTGCAAGGTGACAAATGTGGGATGTGGAGTTAGTGTGTGGGTCTGTGGGGGTTTGCATCCAGGCTCTCCTGGGCTGTCTCAAGCCATCTCACGCTAGTTACCTAAGTGCACTGGGAATCAGCATCCTTATTGGTAAAATTGGGGTAAAAATGATCCAGGCACGGTGGCTCACCCCTGTAATTCCAGCACTTTGGGAGGCCGAGGTGGGCGGATCACGAGGTCAGGAGTTGGAGACCAGCCTGGCCAACATGACGAAACCCCATCTCTACTAAAAACACAAAAATTAGCCGGGTGTGGGGGTGGGCGCCTATAATCCCAGCTACTCAGGAGGCTGAGGCAGGAGAATCGCTTGAACCCCGGAGGTGGAGGTTGCAGTGAGCCAAGATTGTGCCCTTGCACTTTGGCCTGGGCAACAGGAGCAAAACTCCATCAAAAAAAAAAAAAAAAAAAGATCCCACTCTACAACTCAGGGTTGCTCCCAGGGCAGAGTCTGAGAAGAGAAGCAGGAGGTGGAGGGGTGGAGCCCTTACCTAAAGAGGCATCCTCTCATGACACCCTCCTTTGCCCCCAGGACTTGCTGGCAGCCAGGTTCTCCTGGCAGAAGGTGGATTCCTGGCCCACTGCTGAGGCCTCTGCCTTCTCTCAGCAGCAGATCTTCAGACTGTCTGGCAAGGGCCAGCCTGAGGGCGATGGTGAGCATTAGATGAAATAACACATATAACGCTCCTAAAACAGTGCCTGGCTCAAGGCAAATGCTCGGTAAATATTGGTTCTTATTATTGGACCCATTTTATACCAAGGCTTAGTGCTACTAAGGATACACAGTAAGTGACTGAGATGGATTTGACTGTTAGACTGTAAAATCTGTGTTTAGGTATGTGTGTGCATGTGTGTTTATATCAGGCTGAAAAAATGCTGGCTCTTTCCTCATCTCATCACTCAGAAGATGAATGTGGTCTTGAACTTTGGGAAGTAAATGAGTTTCTTAGGGACATGGAGCTTGGAAAGAAACCTGAACTATGTGTGCAAGAGATACCTGTCCTGACAGGGCTCAGTGACTCATGCCTGTAATCCCAGCACTTTGGGAGGCTGAGGTGGGCGGATCACTTGAGGCCAGGAGTTTGAGATCAGCCTGGCCAACATGGTGAATCCCTGTCTCTACTAAAAAATACAAACATTAGCTGGGCATGGTGGCATAAGCTTGTAATTCCAGCTGCTTGGGAAGCTGAGGCACGAGAATCGCTTGAACCCAGGAGGTGGAGGTTGCAATGAGCTGAGATTGCACCACTGCACTCCAGACTGGGCGACAGAGCCAGACTGTGTCTAAAGAAAAAAAAAAAAAGAAGAGACACTTATCTTTTCTAGCAATTCCCTCTCCTTCCCTGTTCTTCACTCCACTCTACGACCTCCCTGTCTCTCTTTTCCTTCTCTCCCTCCTGTCTTCTCTCAAGTGAAAGATCTGTCCTGGGCCGGGCACGGTGGCTCACGCCTGTAATCCCAGCACTTTGGGAGGCCGAGGCGGGAGGATCACAAGGTCAGGAGTTCGACACCAGCCTGGCCAACATGGCGAAATCCCATCTCTACCAAAAATACAAGAATTAGCCAGGCGTGGTGGCGGGCGCCTGTAATCCCAGCTACTCGAGGGGCTGAGGCAGGAGAATGGCTTGAACCTGGGAGGTGGAAGTTGCAGTGAGCCAAGATCGTGCCACTGCACTCTAGCCCCAGTGACAATGCAAGACTCTTGTCTCAAAAAAAAAAAAAAAAAATAGATCTGTCCTGCCCACCGGCCTGGTCTTCCTGCTAGGGACAAGGCTTTACTGTTGAAGACAAAAGAGGGTCGGGTGGCCTGCTCTCAGGTCTGCCTCCTTGGGGAATGGGCCTTGCAGCATCTTTTCCTCGGGAGCACACATCAGTTGCTCCCATTCCTATTTCTGAAGATAATCTCAACACCGTGTTTTCTTAGTGGAAGCTGAGGGCACCCCATGCTAGGGTCACTGGAGAAGCCTTGGGCCTAAGGGTAAGGAGCAGGACCCAGAGCTCTGGGTTGTAGAGGGAGTTGCTCCCGGACAGGCTGGCTGAGCTGCAGCCTGCATCCTCTGTGCTGCCACAAATTCAGCTGCCTATCGGAAGCTTTGGCACCAGCTCTGGGAGCAGGTGGACCTGGGATGAATGCCCTGTTTGTTCTTATGGGCAACTCACTTTTCATCCCTGAGCCTCGGTCTCCCCATCCATAAAATGGGCACAATAACACTTGTGCATAATACTGGATGAGATCAGGGTACACCAAGCATTCAGCAGCTTCTGGCTCAGTAAGTAGTAGCTGTTATCTTTGTTTTCAAGGGTTTTTGTTTGTTTGTTTGATATGGAGTCTTGCTCTGTCACCCAGGCTGGAGAGCAGTGGCATGACCTCTGCTCACTGCAACCTCCGCCTCCTAGGTTCAAGCGATTCTTCTGTCTCAGCCTCCTGAGTAGCTGGGATTACAGGTACTGACAGTTTAGCAAACAGTATGCCGTCCATTAAATATCTGCTCTTATGGAGCTCATCCTTTCCTCTGCTCTAAGGAGCCTGAGTGAGAGGCCCTGGTAACAGCAAGGGGAAAGAAGGAAACTATTCCCGAGTCCATACTCTGTCCTAGCATCACAGCAAACTCGGAGGTTTTTGGACTCCCAGATGTTAAGAGGAGGGACTGGCCCTAAGCTTCCTAAATACCCTCATAGGCCCACTGTCTTCAGCTGGGGTCTCCCAGAAGCAGATCCTGAGATGAGGATTTAAGGACAAATCATTTATTTATTTTTTATTTATTTTGTTTTTTGAGATGGAGTTTCACTCTTGTTCCCCAGGCTGGAGTGCAATGGCGCGATCTTGGCTCACTGCAACCTCCACCTCCTAGGTTCAAGCAATTCTCCTACCTCAGCCTCCCGAGTAGCTGGGATTACAGGCATGTGCCACCACGCCTGGCTAATTTTGTATTTTTAGTAGAGACGGGGTTTCTCCGTGTTGGTCAGCCTGGTCTTGAACTCCTGACCTCAGGTGATCCACCCGCCTCAGCCTACCAAGGTGCTGAGCTTATAGGCGGTGAGCCACCGCACCCAGCCAAATTGTTTATTTTGATGCGAGGTGTGATCCCGGAAGCACTGGCACCCTACTGTGAGAAAGTGGGACAAGTGAGGAAATGAAGCCAACACAGGGTGCATTCCTGAGCAGGTAACTGCTGTGGGAAGCTGGGCTCCATCACACAGGGGACCTGTGGGAGACTGTGGTACACACCTCTGGATGGGCTATTTATCCATCCACTCCTGTCCATCCATGGTTGACAGCTGCTCCTAGGGGTACCTACCCTGCACTGGCTGAATGCAAAAATGTTCCTGCAAGTCAGAGAAAGCCACCTGGCAGAGAAAACATGGCTTTATAAGTGCTGGGGGCATTTGCTTATCATTCTAGTGCTTATCACAATTATAAATGACTCCAATAATTATTTGTTTAATGTTTCTCTCCTGTATTAGAATATAATCTCTCTGAAGATAGGGATGGCATCACCAGTTGTATCCCCAGGACCTAGAATGGTGTCTGGCACGTGGTAAGTTTTCAATAGATACTTGCTGAATCAATGTAATCTGGAGGTTGATAAATTCATGATAAAGACTCCATCCAGTTTTGTCTGAATAGCTTCTCTATCTCTTCCTTTCTCCTCTCTCCACCCCAAACCTGACATAGTAGTGGCTAAAACTCACTTCCAGTGTCTTTTTAAAAATTTGCCTTCTTCTAGAGTATAAAAGCCCAATATTTAACCTTGCCCATGGTCGCCTGGAATAAAGGGTGCTTTTTCCAGCCTCCTTTGCAGCTAGGAGTGCCTACGTGACTAAGTTCTGACCAACGGGTGTAGAATTGATGGCTGCCACTTTCAAGACATGTCTTTATGGGTGGAGGTGCACCCATCTCCTTCCCATTCCTCCTTCCTGCCGGTTGGAATTTGGATATCATGGCTGGAGTAGCCACCTTGGATCATTAGGTGGAAACCTTGGAGCAGAGGATGGTGGAAGCTAGAAGATCCAGGCACCCTGATGATCAGGGAGCCGCTACTCCAACCTTGGGCTGAACCTCTGGCCTTGCTTTACATGAGAGAGCCCTTGGTTATGCCATTGTTATTCGGGGTGGGATTTCCTGTCACTCCCAGCTGAACAACGTAATCCTAAGTGATACGTAGAAGGTCCCTGCTAGACCGACCTCTTGGGAGGGGAGGGAATAAACGAGTCTCAGGTGGTGGAACCAGAGCTTGCAGGAGAGGAGGGTCTCTCCTGCTGAATGGAAGCCAGGGGCCCCTCCCACTGGCTGTCTCCCCCCCTGGGCTCAGACAGGTCCAGCCTTCCTCAGGACTTTGAGAAGTTCAGTTCTCTCCCCGGGACTAGCTACTCTCACAAACTTCCTGTCCCTTTAGTCAACATGCCCCACGGCAGGTCTAAGGCTGGGCGCTGCCACAACTCACCTTTCCTAAGAGTGGCATCAAGGTTCTTTGGTGGGGGATCCTCTTTTCCCATCCCCACTTCTCAAGAGCATTAGGGAAGATACAGTCAGTGCCCTCTTAGCGTTCTCTTTCCACTTGTTGGGTGTAAGAAGGGAACCTGAGGGCCCTGCAGTGTTTAGGAGTGGGAGTGGAAACAGAAGCAGGAAAAATCCAGAGTCCCCAAAAAGCGAAGCAGGGAGAGAGATAAAGAAGGCAGGAACAGCCATGGGCACACCTTATCACACATACACAGGTTACAAGAGCAGGAGGCTGGAGCTGCAAGAGGTGGCGGGGAAGCTTCCAGAAAGGCAGACTCCAGCCTCATACCTCCCTGCCCTGCAATGCTGAAGTTCCCAGGTAGAGGGGAACCTCTAGACCCTTCCCACTGTCAGGGCTCTGTGGATCCATTTGTCGCCGTCTCCCCACCCCCAACCTTGACTATCCCGGACCTGCCTTCAGGACAGAGCCTGGGAATGAGGAGAGGACCTGGGAAGGGGTAACCCTGGGAAAAGAAATTCTTATTAGTCACCCCTGGCTCTGGATACTTTCCAGGAGTGGCCTGCAAAGCCGTGTGACCTTGGACAAGTCTCGTCCACTCTTCGGGCCTCAGTTTCCTTTGAGGGACCTTGAATGGGCGGGAGTTGCTGTGGCTTTCTTCAGCTGGGAGACCCGGGAGGAGGTCCGGGGTTCCAGGGTGGGAGGCGGCCCGGCTTGTCGCTGAAAGCCGGCCAGGCGCACTGTCGGCGCTCAGAGCTGGTGTCCGCCTCCTGCGCTTCCTGATCCCCAGCCGCGCTCGCTCGGAGCGCAGTGCCCACTATCTCCTGGCCCGGGACCGGCCGAGGGGTGCGGCGGGACGGGCCCAGGGGTCTCTGGCGGCCGGGACGGAAGAACCGGGACCCTGCCAGGCCCCTCCCGCGAGCAGGGCGGCCCCTCGCCGGCTCCTCCCCCGCCGCCCGCCACCCGCCCGGAATCAGTCGCCGCACGCGGTTCCGCAGGTGGCAGCGATGGCCCAGTCCTGAACTCCCCGCCATGGCCGGCACCCCCGGCCCGCTGCGCCTCGCGCTCCTGCTGCTCGGGGTGGTGGGCAGGGCCGGCCCCCGCCCCCAGGTGAGTCCCAGGGACCCCGACGACACCGGGGGAGGGGGGTGGCGCTGCAGGCTGCAGGCGCAGTGTCCTGGCGGGGGGCCCTGGGACTTGAATGAAACTCCGTGACCGCTGGCGGGGGCATCCGAAAGCCTCGGGGGGAGTAGGGACTGGAGAGTTTGTGCCCCTGGGCTGGAAGGCCCAGGTGAGGGCTTGGACTACAGAGGATTCCCCCAACCCCAGCGAGACGCCCTCTTCCTCGCCGCCCGGGTCCCTCTGCCAGGGCACCCGCTGCCCCGCAGCCGCCCTGCGCTGACTTCTGCCCCGCTTTTCCTTCCTCCCCGCCACTTTCCCAACTCCTTCTAAACCGTGTCAGCGGCCCTGGCACGGCCCGGCATCCTCCCAGACTCCCTCTGCCCCACAGTCTGCCCCAGACCCCTCTCCCGCAGTGCCTCCCCGGGCAATCCACCTGCTCAAAGACCCTGAGAAGGCCCTACGAGGGCTGAGAGGGCCAGGGTGCGGAGACCCGCTCCTCTCCCTTTCTCGTCAGCCCCCAGCACAGCCTTTGATTCATGGTCCCTGGGACCCTGTGGTGGCAGCTTGTCCTCCCCAGTGACCTCCCAGATGGAACCTACCCCCGTCCCCTTCCAGCCTCTGTAGCAAACAGGCAGAAGGCTCAGTGCCCCTCTGGAAGCAGCCAGCCCCCCACCACCACTCTGCTGACCTCCCATTCTGACCCTACACTGACAACAGGCACCAAGAGAACGCATATTGGGACACGCAGGAACACCTGGGCTCCTTGGTGCCACCAGAGAGCAGGCCACAGGTGGACATCTCTAGCCCCTCTCTCCTGCTCTTGCTCCCTTTCCTGCCCCAGGCTTCTGGGCTGGGGGCAGTGGTCAGCTGCTTTTGAAGAGGGGAGCTGTCCAAAGATGCTGGGACATGCTTGAGCAGAGAGGAGACATAGACTTGGGCAGCCTGTCCTGGGTCAGGAAACAGGTTCTTCCTATCACTTCCCACTGCTACCGCCAGACCTAAAGAACTGAGATCCGTGGGGAGTGGACCTGGACAAACCTGGAAGTTTGTCCCAGAACCATTGCCTTGGTGAGGGCAGACTCCACCCCCGCTGAAACCCCAGATGTGGACAGACGTGCCTCTCAGCTGAGGGGCCAGCACATTTTCAGCCCCCAGATTATTTTCCAGAGGCATCCTCTCCCCGCCCCTGTTCCCCAGCCCAGCTGCTGCCCTGAGCCCCAGGAGACACCCACTCCCTTCCAAGGCACCTTCCTCACAGCGCCCCCAGCCAGGCCTTGGTTTTCCTGGTGTGGTTGGGATCTTTCAGGGGCCAAGGCTGCAGACCCAAGACGTGGTTCTTGCCCATCGTTCCCTCCTCTTATGGACTGGGTTGGGGTAGGGGTGGAGGCTCTGCTTCCTGGTCCCATCCTGCTCTAGGCCAGGTTTACAGATCTGGTTTGAATGAAGGGAAGAAGGCATAGGGAAGAGGAAAGTTTCTGTGAGCTGTCTTCCCAGAGGTCTTATTCCCAGAAGTGTCAGGCTCCTGAAACCGCACTTTCCTCTGATCCAATTTTACTCCTTAGCCCCAGGCCTAAGGCAAAAGTTGGGCACACTGGGGGCATAACACGATTGGGGTGGTAGAGAAGGATAGGAGGGGACAGGTCCTAACTGAGATGGGAGCCTTGAGGGGGTGCTCTTGTCATGGGAAACTGAGCTGCCACGGAGATCTGAGTTACAGGGGGTGCTAAGGATAGACTGCAATAATTATGACACAACATCATGCATACTTATAGGACTAAAAAATAGTGTATTTTGCATTTTGTTTTCTGTCTATGAAGTCAGCAGGGTTAGAGTTTCTCCCCTCGTGTTGCTGATGGGGGGATGAAAGCTCAGAAAAGAGGGTCCCTGTATAAAGTAGTTCAGCAGTTCAGGAGCAGGGAGGAGAAAGGGGTGAGGGGCTGGGCTCTTGATCTAACACCTCCTACTCAGATGGGACTGAAGGGAGAACTCGGAGAGTGAGCTGCTCACTGTCGGGTCTGCGGAGGCCGGAAGCAGCATCCCTGCAGGTAGGGGGATGGCTGAGTTGACTTCTGAAAAAGGTGCCCTAGGCCACTCTTTCATTGTTGCTGGGAAACCTCACTCCCCTACCCTGGTCCTTACCTGTCCAAGACCCCGGTGAGGGAGTGGGCCTACTGAGGAGACAGGCAAGCCCTCCATACTCAAAGTTAAAATCAGACAGAACTGGATTCAAATATAGAGACTGCTATTAGCTGGTGATCTTGAGTTGGATATTTGATTATCCCCAATCTGTGTCCTCATCTGTAAATAGGGATCATAAACTCTATCACACAGGGTTATGGAGGGGATGGACACTGGCACCCTGAAATGGCAGCTTTAGTCACTTTAGTCAAATGGGGGAACTGACCCATTTGTCCTTGGGGATCCGGAAGTGTTTTCCAGGGCTTCAGGATAGGACTGAGAGGGGCTCTTGGAGACCCTGGGTCTCTGTACTCTAGTGAATGGTGGATGGAGTCCAGGGCTGAGCCTTGGTCAGAGTGGACATTGTTCTAATCTGGGCTTCCTTCTGGACAGAACCCAGGCTGGGGGCTGGGGCAGGAGCAACCAAGAAACCACATCCTGCCCTCGAATGCCCTGCACCAAGGCAAAACAGGCTTCCTCAGTGGCAGCCTGCCCCTAGGAAAATTCCTATGTGTGTGGGTGGTGGTATTGGTGGTGGGGACAGAGATAGAGACAGGTAGACTGAGACAGACCAGGGGGAGAAGGGAGTGGGCTATATGAGCCCGCGTTTCCCAGGTATATGTGAGTGACCGTGTGTGTAACGGTCTGTGTGGGAATGAGTCCCTGTGTGTGCAACATCTCAGCATGCAGTTCTGCATCTGACACTATCTATGTGTTTGTGACCCTGCATGTCATACTGTGTCTGTGGGAGGGTCTGTGTGTGTGTGTGTGTGTCTGTGTGTGTGTGGCATCTTGGTGCATGAATGGGTGTCAACTAGTGTGTGTCTATATGTGCAGGGGAGATAGTGTGCTTGTGAGAGTGTCTGTGCGTTCCTCTGTGTGTGTATCTTGGGGACAGTGTCTCAGCATGTGAGTGTGTACCTGGCAGTCTGTGAGTGATTGTGTGTGGTGGGAGAGAATCTGTGTTAGTGTCTCAGCATTGGGATTGTGCATGGGGACGTGTGTGATGATGCGTGTGACAGTGTCCACGTGGGGGTTTTTGTGACTGTGAGAACATGTGTGTAGTATTCCGTTTCCTGTCCTTTCGTTCAGATATCTAAAGCCCTTAGGGAAAAAAATGTATTGTAAGCTCTGAGCTTTTGAAAAAAAAAAAAAGAAGAAGAAGAAAGAAAGAAAAACAAGGGGCAGTCAAAGAGACAGGAGTCTGTTGATGGAAGGGGTGATTTGACTTCTGGGAGGTGACACAGAGGAAGGAGGTTGGGGTCCTGGGAGGAGATGCCAGGGAACCTGAAGGGCTGGACCTGGTTGGAGGCCTCCAGAAATTTGAATTGGAATCCCTTCTTCCTCCTTTTGAGAGGCCCTCCTGCGCGTCTCCCACCTCATGGCACAGAGAGGCCAAGATCTCTTTCCTCCTCCCCGTCAACCAAAATGGTCCCCAGAGAAGGAAAGAATCTGATACACTTACCCGCTCTGAGAAATAGGAGACGCCTTTCAGGTTGGCAGCCAGCGTTTGGAGAGGGAGACCCTCCCGGGGTGTTGAAGGCCTGCTACCCCAGGGGCTTCCGCTCCACCTGCTTCCTTCTCTGCTGTCTTTCTTTCCAACGCTGCCTGCTTGTACAGGGCTTGAGAAGTCACAAAGATTTTCACCTGCTTTATCTTGTTGGATCTGTACAGTCTCTGAGAAGAATGATATGCCCATTTTACAGATGGTGGAACTGGCAACTGATGAGTAAACTGAGGTCCAAAAAGATAAAATGTGTCCCACCGTCCTGCATTAACAGAGCTGGGATTTAGACCGAGGACTTGTAAATCGCTGTCCAGAGCTCCTTCCTGTAGCTCACACCACTCCCTCCTGGTGTCCTCTCTCCTGTCTCCTGCTTCCTCCCGAAACTCCTGAATCTGAGGGATGCCCCTTCCTTCTTGTAACCTCCAACCAGGCGTCATCCCCATGTGCCTTCATCCACCTCAGATGGATCCCATGAAGCCTGTCAAGTCTGGATTCTAGAAACTGCCATCCTGCCCTTACCATGGCCCCTTAGACCCCCACTGACCCCTGCCCTGCTCTCCTCATCAGCTCTGCTGCCTTGTGAGGGACAGGGACATCTGGATTACATCCTCCCTGCTCCCCAGCACCCACAGCCCCACCTTGTCAGGCTTGCAGCAGGGACTTATGTTGTGGGAGGATGAAATGGAGGAGTGGGGGACACTGCTGGGCAGGGCCTTGCCCCTCCTCACAGGGCATGGGGTCCCAAGCCTCCTCCCTGCTTCACTTTGCCATTGGCTGTGGTTACTGCTGGAAGATCTCACAAATTAAGCAGAATGATTGGTCATTGGACGTGAAAATATATTAATTTCCTCTTTCTGGGAATGTGTTGATCCTAGAAGTGAGGAAGGGGTGGGGCCCCAGTCCCCAGGAAGCCTGGTCACTCCCTCCCACTCTGCCCTTTCCTCTAAATAGCAGAAATCATGGGGATTGCTGCCATTGACTGAGCCTCTTCCATGTGCCCACCATCTTAAGCATTAACTCAGTCCTCACAGCCGTCTCATGGGGGAGGGGCTGCTGTTCCCATTTGCACAAGTTTAAGCTGAGGCTAAAACATACAACTCTTGCACTCAGTTGCAAACTTAATGTCTGGGTGAGCCAGGTCCAGGCCCAGATCTGAGCCCAAGCCCAGGGTTGTTCAGTCTCCACTATGTTACCTGGGCACCCAGGTAACCTGCCGCTGGGTGTTACCTGGCACTGGGTGACCCTAGCCTCATTTACCCAGCCTTTCCCCAGACCAGAACCTCCCATCTGTCCCAGGGCCTGCCACCACTCTCTCCCTGCCCCCCAAAATCCTCCTGATAACAGTCCACAGCTTTCCTCTGCTCTCCAGAGCACTGATGTCCCCACCCCTGTGCCTTTTCCCTGCTGTGCCCTCCTGCTGAAATGCCTACCCTCCTCCTTGCTAGCCCAGTCTGCCCCCAACTCCCTTCACCCCAGCCCCACCTCACAGTCCCCAGTCCCTCAGGCCTCTTGAGTCTACACTGAGCCCTGCCCCAATCACTCCATGAACACTTTCACCCACTGGCTTCCCTGTTATGTCACTTATCCTGTAAAGCATTGACCCCCACCCCCGAGTAGCCTGAGGACTCTCTCAGGCAGGACTCCTGCAGTCACCTTTATACTCCCTGCATTCCCCTCCACCCACAACCACCCAGAACCTGGCACCGTTATGGTTTCTGTAAATACGAGGTGTGGGAGAGGCCAGAAGTCTGGGTAGTTCGTACTGTGTGTGTGCCTGCAGGGTTGGGATGAAGGCTCCAAGGTATTTAGAAACCCTGAACTGGTGCAGGGAGAGGACAAGATATTCCTACTGTCAGGAATCCCTTACCTAAGGGGGAGCCACAGCCCCGTCCTCAGGAAGCCCCAGTCTGAGGGAGACACAGCCCTGTCCTCAGGGATCCCCAGTCTGAGGGGGACACAGCCCTGACTCGGGGATCCCCAGTCTGAGGGAGACACAGCCCCATCCTCAGGGAGCCCCAGTCTGAGGGGAGGCACAGCCCCGTCCTCAGGGAGCCCCAGTCTGAAGATAGTTTTATGTCCACAGCTC
The DNA here is from genome assembly GCF_001698545.2 of Rhinopithecus bieti. NCBI lineage: Eukaryota > Metazoa > Chordata > Mammalia > Primates > Cercopithecidae > Rhinopithecus > Rhinopithecus bieti. Next base: position 3,923,101 of record NW_016804694.1, read on the forward strand.
TGCTCAGAGTAGGTGACAACGCTGCCCTGGGGTGCCGGAGGCCAGATTGGCCTTCATGGCACGGTCGTTAACCCCTCCCCCGCCTCTGGGGAGAACTGGCTTCCACAGCCTCTCTGCCTGCCCCAGACACACCTTCTGCCCCAGTTCCCAGCAGTGACCTTGTGTGTTGTCTGCTTTCATTCTAGAAACAGAAACCAAGGGGGATTTCTCTGTCTCTCTGCCCTCCACCCTCAGCAGCTGCTGCATTTAGGGGCAGCGTGGAAGAGCCCTTTACCTGGAGAAGAGGGAAGAAGGGAGAAGGGAAAGGGGTTAGGGTGGCGGGGTTGATCCACCAGGACTTGCTCTGATGAAAACTGTGCCACCTCCTCAGCTGTGGCTAATATCATGGACAACACCTTTGCAACTGTTATGTTTGATTTCTTGTTCTTTTTTTCCCCAAGCAAATACAGTTGACCTTTGCCCTCAGATGAGCTCTGTCCTTCAGGGTAGCCCCTGCGGCCTCGGCACACCTATGCCAAGGACGCTGCTGGGGCTCAAAGTGAGCTGGGCCCTTCCGTGGGGCCTGCGAGGCAGCAGGGGGTGAGCAAGGCAACCCAAGTCTCTCAGGGAGGTGCGAGATAAGCCAGCTAGAACCCGAGACCAGATCCAGCGTGTACCCAGCACGCCACAAGGCAAGGGGGCAAGCTTCTATAAAGAAGCTATTTTAATTTCAGCACACGTGGACATTTTTGTGATTTCAAAAAGCAAAATGTTGTTTTAAATTATGTATAGGTCCTACATTTTATACATGGGGCTCTTGGGTCATTTCAGCATCTGCAGCCTCTAAAGACGAATATTTATAATTTTTAAGGCTGTTCAGGAAAAAACGAAACAGAACCACAATCCCAAGACATAGCCGAAGGAAGTGCACAAAAATGCTGAGAAGGAACGGTGGATTCTCAGTGGGATGGGTCTGTTTGGGTCTGTGTGCTAAAAAGCCATTTCGGTGACCTTACTGGAAGTGGAGGCTCAGCTCTCCCTACTCACAGGTGAAGGGGATCCCCCCCATTGCAGGCGTGACTTCAGTGTTCTGCAACCTCCCTGACCCCTTCACCTCATGTCCTCAGGACTCTTCCTTTGGGTGGATAGAAGCTGGGTTGAATATTAGATTTGGTTGTTGTGTCACAGGGGAGCACAAGGGGGCTGTGTTGAGTGCATTTGTAAGTGAGTGCATTTTGGAGGAGGAATGCTAATGGCAGACATCCGGGTTCTCTGTAGCCCTGAACGCTGCCCTGCTTGCCCCCGCATACCTTCCAATATTCCACCATGGTCACTGATCTGAAGGACTCCAGATTCTAGCCTTAACTCTGCTTCCTGGGGGGGCCTGTGCACCCTTGATTCAGTTCCTCTCCCACTCTGGCCTGTGTGTTTCCTTCTAGAATGGTTGAAAGTGCAGGAAGCCCTCAGGCAGGCTGACTAGGCACCAGAAGGAGCTTAGAGTCCTGGGCCCTCAGAAAGTCTCTCTCCTAAGTGAGATCAGAGACCAGGAATGAGGCACACACTCTCCTTTCCTCCTTCATCCACCCACCTCCCCAAAAGCATCAATTTAGCAGACATTTGCTGGGTACTTGTGACACATCAAGCTGTGCACCAGTCCCCTGGGAGGAATGAAGATGTGAAACCATCCACCTGGAGCCCCTGGGTGGCAGTGACTTATTCCCACTCTCTTTCAGAGGTGGCTGACACCTGGCAGAGTTTGGGGCTTTGAGGTTTCATGGAGATCGAGAAACCAAGTGTGTTAGGGGGTGAGGGGGCAGGAGAGGGGCTGGCTGAACCCACAGGCCTCCCATGTATGCCCTCCCCTCAGGGTGCCACTGTGTCCCTCTGGGAGACAGTGCAGAAATGGCGAGAATACCGACGCCAGTGCCAGCGCTCCCTGACTGAGGACCCACCTCCCACCACAGGTGAGTCCAGGTGAGCTCCCCACCTTTAGTGCTCCCCACACAACCAACTCTTGGAGGAATTTGATGAACCCAACGTCTGTGACTGGGAGTCATTTGCCTCTATAGGATGCCACCACCTCTGCCCTCTGCCTTCATCTCATTGTCCAAGCTACTCCTTCACCTGGATACCTTCCTTTCTATCGACCAAAATCTTCCTGTTCTTCAAAGTCCGCGGAAGCACTGCCTCCTCCAGAAAATCTTCCCCAGGACTTCTGCCATCATTTGGCTCTTACTCGTTTGCTGTAGTCTGCTTTGGGGTTGCTGTCTTACTTCTGTCTTAGCTGTCTTAGCCGTGTGGCCTCCCTCACGCCCCCGGCCAGCCCCCCAGCTAGAGCCTCTCAGAGCAGGCACCCGGCCTTGCCTTTTTTGTCCTCGGCACCTCCCAGCCTGTGCATGGACTGAGGGCTCCACAAAGGTATTTACAAGAAGAAATGTTTCAGGGAGTTCACCAGGTGGTTTAAAGAGCACAGGATTGGAGCCCGCTGGGCCTAGGTTGAAATCCTGACTGTAATTATAACACATGACCTGAAGAAGATTATCTTAGGTGAGATCAGAGGGAAGGTGAGCTAACATTTCCCTCTGATCCGTGAAGTGCAATTTAAGAATAGGCCTGTAGTGATTGTTCGTTGAGCACGTACTATGTTCCATTATCTATGTAGCATACAGTCTCGATCCCACAAAGCCCTATGGGGCTGCAAATACTCCTGTTTTACAGATCAGGAAACAGACATTAAGTTACTTGCTCAAGATCCTGCCACTGATAAGTGGCAAGTGCCCTTGCTTGGCTCTTGCCGGGTAGGGAAAGTGCTTGGCATACAGTAAGTGTTCAGCAGAGGTTAGTGGCATGCAGCCTCTGAGGAGGCGAGGGGTCTTGGGGAAGGGAAGGAAAGTACCATGGCCAGTCACAAGCAGGGACTCAGAGACTGTTCTCTCTGCTCCCAGACTTGTTCTGCAACCGGACCTTCGATGAATATGCCTGCTGGCCAGATGGGGAGCCAGGCTCCTTCGTGAATGTCAGCTGCCCCTGGTACCTGCCCTGGGCCAGCAGTGGTGAGCCCCCTCCCCCACCTGGTACCTGTCCTGGGTCAGCAGTGGTGAGCCCCCTCCCCCATCTGGTACCTGCCCTGGGTCAGCAGTGGTGAGCCCCCTCCCCCACCTGGTACCTGCCCTGGGCCAGCAGTGATGAGCCCCCTCCCCCACCTTCCCCTGTATCCAGGAGGCTGGGGTCGAGGCACTGCTTCCTTTCCTCTGAGACACAGCCCTCCCCACCCAGAATGTCTTTAGGCCTCCTAGTGAGTGGTCTGCCTGCCTTTCCTGGGGTGAGGGGAGTGGTCAGCAGTGATAAGTTTCACGATGGCCTGAGATGCCACCTGAGTCTGGGCGCGAGGCCAGTGCTGACAGGTGGGTGGGGAAGGGAAAGTAAATGTCTGAAGAAAAACGCGACCCCCTCCAATCCAGTAGTCAGGAAAGGAGCTAGGTGGGGACAGACCCTTGCGGGGAGGGACGCTATCCAGGGTGTCTGCTGTGTGTATACATGTATGTATGATATGTGTCTGCAGGTGGCCCATACCTGTTAGTGACATTTAGCTATCTCCTCACTCTCTAGGGGTTCACTGGGAGGAGTGATCAGGGCATTGGTGGGTAACCAACTCCATCAGACTCAGCCCTCCTCAGCTCACTCCTGCCTGCGAGGGGGACCCTGTACTGGGAAAGGTGTGACTGGGTAGGTGGGAAGGTCACTGGGGGTACAGAGATTTGCAGAGGCTGCAAGAGGATCCCTGACTGGAGGGTTAGTTAATTTGCCCCTCTATCTATCCCAGCCTCCCTTACTGAGCCAGTTTCATCCAGGTACCATGGAGGATAACAGGAGACAAGCACCCTCGTGGCAAGGAGCTCCCAGTCTCCAAAAGGGGAGAAAAGATATTTCCCTACCATCATCATCATCATCATCATCATCTTCATAGCCAATATTTATTGAGTACATACCGTGTGCCAAGTCCTGCCCTAAAAGCAGGACTTTATAACTACCCTGTTGTTATGCCTGCTGTACAGATGAGGAAACTGAAGCACAAAAAGTTTAAGTCACTTGTTCCAAATGACGTGGTCAATGGTAGAGCCAGGATTTGAATCCAATTCATGCTCTTATCATCACACCTTGAAGGGGCCGGAGCCCAAGCAGCAACTGGCTCAGAAGCAAGTGTGGGCATGAGGTTATGCTGTGGGGAAGCCAGGAGTCTTCCTGGAGGAGGTGGCCTGGTGGGGCCCGATGTAAACTTCACCTTGGCACGTAGGACTGAAGTCAGATGAGGCCCAGGCAGGTGTCCTAAAAGTGCTGTCTCCTTGTCCACCCTCACCTCTCCCCAAGGGGCAGGGAGAGCCTGGGCGTAGAAGGAGGCGGGAGCCTGGGCCCATCAGTGGCCTGCCTTCTGCAATACTGCCTGTTGGAAGCACTTTCCACGCTACACTCTTTTCATCCTCACAACCCTCTGAGGCAAGTACTCTGATTACCCTCCCATTTTCAGATGGGGAAACTGAGGCACAGAGGTGCTCAGTGACTTTTGCAAGCTCACACAGCCATTAGTGGGTGACCCAGAAGCTTGGTTTAGAGTCAGTGTGGCTAACTGCTGCACCAAAGGCTTCCTTGGTCGAGGGTTGGGGGGTGCCCTTGCATGTGGCTCTGGCCTGGAGACAGATGAGTGGTCTGGATGCCCTCTGCTGTCTGGGCACACCTCTAGGGACAGGGATGAGCTGTCTGCCCTCTCCTATGAACTCTGCAATCTGGTGGTTCTGCTGACTAGCTGTGTGAGCAGGAGCAAGTTGCCAGACCTCTCTGTGCCTTGCTTGACTCATCTGGGAGATGGGATAGAGCCAAGTGACATGGGTGTGGGGAGGACCACAGGGCCTTGAGAAATGGTAGCTGTTAATTTTTCCCACCTCACTACATACCTCCCTGACTTCCTGCAATACACACGCTTTCTCTGCCTCCCATAGATTTGAGACTGGCAGCTTGGCCAGCGTCTGCCAGGCTTCTAGACCCCAGGGAGCCAGGCGTAGGACAGGGCCCATCACTCAGCACTAAGCCGCCCCCAGCTCTGCCTGCCGCTTGCAGCTCCATCCATCACCTTTAATTTTATTTGAGCAGGAAATAGGTCCTGGTGGTGCCCATTTATGAGTGTACATGGTTTTATTGCTTTCTCCATGAAGATAACGGCCACTGCACAGGCCCCCTGCCAGCCTTTACCCCACCCCCTCCCCCCGCCACTCGCCAGGCTAATTTACTCCCTTTTTT
>NW_016804694.1:3930677-4003770 GCF_001698545.2 Rhinopithecus bieti
TGACTTTTAATGATTGCCATTCTAACTGGTGTGTCCATCTCCAGTCTTAGTGAAGAAGTGCCCCTTCAAGAAACTGGCATCGGGGAGGATGTTTCAAAGGTCTACTATGTACTGGGCATTTCACATGTTTTATCTTCTGGGAAGTCATAATGCTTCCCATTTTACAGATAAAGAAACTGAGGCCTGAGGATGTGAAGGGACATGCCCAACATCCCACAGCTGGTTGAAGGCAGAACCAGGATTTGAACTTGGGTCTGTGTTGTTCAGAACCTGAGCTCCTTCTCCTAAGCCCTGATGCTCTACAGTACCCTTCACCCTGGCCCCGAGCTGATGCCTTCATTTTGAGCCTGGCCTTTGACCCTCATCTCACTCCCTTGGGAGGCCCTGTGCCTGGCCTCTCTGAGTCTCAGCTTCCGCATCTGTAAAATGGGGCCCAGTAGTCCTTGCTGGCCACGTCGTTGCCAGGGTGCAGGAGCTAATGGATTCATGAGCAGCTCTCCATGGCCCTGAGTGCCAGCACCCACGTGGAAGGGCGGCTGTTAGCTTGATTACAGGCGCCGCATCAGCTTCCGGGAGGGGAAGTGTTTAATTGGGGGTTTTATTTCCAGCAGCAGGGTCTGGCTTAATGAAATATCCCTGGGCCTCCTGGCCTGTGGCTGCCGGGCTGCCTCCCTGTGTTGACAAGCCTTGAGCCAAATCCCTGGCTGTGATTTACCAGCTCCTCCCAAGCCAGATAAAGCCGGGCTGATAAGTAGGGCTATGCCTGACCCACCCCACCTCCAGCCAAGATGGGCGTCTGGGGATCATGGGCCCAGCCAGGAACCAGTCTGGCTTTTAATATTTGATGCTAATGAAGGGTAATTGACAGATGCACTCGCACAGGCTTGCTGAGTGAGGGACACAGTGATCCTTTGACTCTGTGCCGGTAATGCACACATCTGTGCACACACCACCTCCCCACCCTCCCAACTGGCTCTGAACAGAGGGCACGGGAATGGTGCAGCTGCCGGGGGTCTGCACTGGCAAGGGGGCCTGCTGGGAGGAGACTGAATGTTGAGAAATCTGAGCCCAGAGGAAGGGCAGAGGAGAATGGCACATGCCACATTCTTTCCTATTAACAGCAAGTTTGGCCGCTAACTTTAGGCCTCTGGAGGCAAAGAGCTGGGGGGTTTTAGTCTTGACTCTGCTACTTTCTAGTTGATGATCTTAGGAAAGTCACATGGCTACTCAGAGGCTCAGTTTCTTCATCTGTAAAATGGGACTAACCATTCCTACCTTGAAAGGTGGTTATAATGTTCAAAGGTGTCAGGTGTACAGTAGGTGTTCAAAAACTGGTTCTGTGAAGGCACAGCCTATGGAAAGAGCGTATAAGGAGCATGTTGTGAGGGAACCTGCAACAAGGCAGTGCCTACTGTATGCCAGGTCCTGTGCCAGCTGTGGGAAGTGGTTCTTACTATCATCACATGGTTGCAGACTGAGTCCTGGGTATGTGGGTCTTTAGCTGTTTTGTGTGCCAGCGGTTCCATGGCTGTGTCTTCTTTTCCCTGGCCCCTCAACCTTCTTCCTTTCTCCCCATTTCCTCCCATCAAAGCAGGGTGCTAGAGCAGGCTCTGACACCATCTCATTCTGCATGGAGTCAGCTCAGGTTCCCATCACTGCTTTTGGGGGTATCTACAGGAGAACACTGATTTTTCCTCATGTCAGAAGACTTGGCCCCAGTGAAGAATCTCAGGCATCCATGCAGCAGATAAGAGAGGCATCTGGGGGCTTGAGAGGGGCCCTTCACATTGCTAAAATCAGACGTCCCCTTCTCTGCCGTTGGGGATACGCCTGATTTTGTTCATAAATGCTTTTGAAGGGTATTGGAACACCATCGTTCCCACTGCTGTCAGTTTCACCATTAGATTTTCAGGTTTTTATTTTCCTCCCAGGTGAAGTATCTTTAAAATACAGGTTCTTCCAGAAGGAGTCATGCCGCAAGCTGACTCTCCCCACTGGGTTACCAGACAATTTCTGTGTCTTGAAGAGGGACCTGGTTCAGGGTTTGTCTGGGAAAGGAGCTGGGAAGGAGAAGAAGAAAGAGCAGGGAGGCTGTCCTGGTGTCTGGGATCAGGGTTAGGGAAGGGCAAGGTCCATTGGCAAGCCTTGCTGACAGTGCTGGAAGAGGGCTGTCATCGGACTCTGCAGTAAAGTTGTCCCTGCCACATTTTTTGCTGGGGCGAAAAATAGAACCCCCAGACTAGATGGTTGCCCCTGTCCTGCACCCCTGAGGGTCAGGCCCTGGGGCTGCCACAGTCCCTATCTCACACACACACACACACACACACACACCACCACACTTTAATAAAGCCTCTTCTCAGGAGACCCAGTTTTTTTTTTTTTTTTTTTTTTTTTTTGAGACAGAGTCTCACTCTGTTGCCCAGGCTGGATTGCAGTGGCTCGATCTTAACTCACTACAACCCTACAACCTCCGCCTCCCAAGTTCAAGTGATTTTTGTGCCTCGGCTTCCTGAGTATCTGGGACTACAGGAGCGCACCACCATACCCAGCTAATTTTTAGTATTTTAGTAGAGATGGGGTTTCGCTGTGTTGCCTGGGCTGGTCTCGAACTCTTGAGCTCAGGCAATCCACCTGCCTCAGCCTCCCAAAGTGCTAGGATTACAGGCATGAGTCACCACGCCCAGCCAAGACCCAGTTTTGACTGCTGTCTCTCCACATGAACACTGACCAGTCACTACCCTCCATGGGCCTCTGGTGTCTTCTCCATTCTCTGTCCTTCATTCCCTCCTTCCTCCCACAGCTGGGAAAGCTGGTCTTTAAAAAATCTTCTAGTCTTTTAGAATGTTGAACTCTTTTAAAGTTCGTTCCGCCTGCAGCTTCCCTTCTTGGTCCCCCTGTGCTCCCTACAGGTCAATGTCTCCCATACCCTCTCACTGTGCCCTTTGTCCCAAGTTCATTGGCCCTGGTGTCAAACTTAAGTTCCCCTGCAGGGAGGCTAGGAATGAAGCATTTCCTCCTGGACGCAAATAAGCAGTGGCCTCTATCAGCCTCACATCAAACCTGAGGCCACAGGCCAGCCATCTCCCTGGTAGGTGGACATGGGGCATGGCGGGGGACAGCCTCTGCTGGGATGTGAATGGGCACAGGCAATGCCCCACCTCGCCTCTGCAGGGCCTGTGTTTGATCTCTGTTGGTTTCCATCTATGCTGTTCCTTTCTGAGGTCCTTTTTGTCTTTTTTGTGTGAGTCTTGATTCTCTGAAGCCAGGGACGGTGCCACCATCCTCAGACAGGGGAGTTCCCTGAGGACAGGGGCTGGATCCTTCCCTCTCTCCAAGAGCTATCTCCATTTCCAACATATAATTAGAGTCTACATGAAGGTAGGAGCTGGGTCTTCCCCTTTTCTATGGGGGATCTCCAAAGGCCAAGGCTGCATATATCCATGAGGCTGTGTACTCCTTTTAGACCTGGAGGTCCTTGCAGGTAGGTCTGTGTCTCCTCCATCAGATTAGGACTTCTTATGGGCAGGGCTCTCTCTCTCTCTCTCTCTCTCTCTCTCTCTCTCTCTCTCTCTCTCTCTCTCTCTCCCTCAGATTGGTGCTCTGCCTCCCTTCCCTTCTCTTGGGAACTCAGTGTTAACCTTGTTCCCAGGGTCTGCTCTCCCCAAGGAGTGTGGGAGGGAGGTGGGCGCTGAGTCCTGAAAATCAGAAATAGCGAGTGACTGCTGCTGGTTGGTGCCAGACCTTGTCAGTAGTGTGATTTGAAGCTTAAGGCAGGGACATGGAAGTGAGCTAAACTCATCTCATCTCAAAGGCATGAATTCATTAAACTGTGTCCTAGGGTGGCTGAGAGGCAGGGCTGAGGGTGGAGCTGAGGAGCCCCTACTGTGGTGACCCCATCTTGTCCCTGGACCAACAGGGTATATGTCAGGAGAGGAAGGTCCAGGTGTGTGTGTGTGTGTGTGTGTGTGTGTAAAGAAGGGAAAAGGATGTCACTAACTCAGAGTGGTCCATTCTGGGGGAGCAGGGATAGCCCTCAGGTTTGGGGAGGAAGGGGGGCATCTAACACTGGGCAGGCTGCCCTATTCTGGGCTGAGGCTCAGGGCCAGGTCTCCCCACCCCAGTGCCGCAGGGCCATGTGTACCGGTTCTGCACAGCTGAAGGCCTCTGGCTGCAGAAGGACAACTCCAGCCTGCCCTGGAGGGACCTGTCGGAGTGTGAGGAGTCCAAGCGAGGGGAAAGAGTGAGTTGAGGCGGGGTTCTGAGCCAGGGAGCGGGGAGCCGTGTCCTGGCCTCACTGGAGCAAAAACCCTTGGCTTTGGTGGGGGCATCTGCGGTCATTTCATCCATCCCCTTGCCTCTGCGGGCTTTGTACACCATGCTTTGTGGACAAAGGTGGTGTGTATTCACCTCTCTGGCCTTGGAACAGGGCCCGAGATATCCAAGAACCATCGCTGTAGGTTACGGTTATTCTCTTTCTTGGTCCCGGTATCTCTGGTGAGTCCTGAGTTGGGGCCCCAACTCTGCCTCTGTCCCATGGGAAGGAAGGTTATGGGAAGAGGGCCATGGGCTGCCCGTGTACACTTATGTCCCCTGTGTGCCACAGAGCTCCCCGGAGGAGCAGCTCCTGTCCCTCTACATCATCTACACGGTGGGCTACGCACTCTCCTTCTCTGCTCTGGTTATCGCCTCTGCGATCCTCCTTGGCTTCAGGTAAGGTAGCCCGGACGGGGCCGCTTCATCCTAACTCCCCCAGATAGAGGAGAGAAGCAGCCCAACACCAAATCAAAGCAACAGCGCAGCACATTCTTCCTTCTCTTAAGAGCTCTCTAGAGAGCCCTGACCATAGAATATGAGGTTGAAAACACAGGATATGATACTGTGTTCTTAGTCTAGCCTCCACTATGTAAATGTGTGCGTATGTACTGCAAAAAAGAACAAAAATACCACACATGCACCACCAACCTCAAAACCTTAACTGTCGGTGATGGGATTACAGAAAATCCCAGGAGATCTTCTCCAATGAACATATGGAACTTTAATAATTCAGAAGTCAGTATGATTTTAGAAAAGATCTTGGAGACTAGAGATCCTCCTCCCTTTGGGGCTTTTCAGCCCCAGTGGAAAAGTTCCTCCTTAGGTCTAACCTAGATGAGATGTTCCTTCCAAACTAGGAACTGGGAACAGAGTATCAGGTTCTTCCCACTCCTCTGTACTTGGTGGAGGTGGGCCTGGGGGACTGGGTTCAAAGAAGGGAGGGATTCTGAGAGAATGAGACCTCGGGACACCAGGCAGCAAGAGCAGGAGAGGTGGCATTCCCCCTCCCACCTTCAAGGCACCTGGCACAGTCCTGGGCACACGGTGCTCAATAAATGCATTCACTCAATGAATATTCTCCTCTTTTATTACGAATTATTCCAGCGATTCAAAAATGCAATGACTGACTGATATTATGATCATTCATGCACATACCATCCAGCCGAAGAAATAACACATCTCATAGTTACACTTCTCTGGGCAACCCTCTCTGATCACATCCCTCTCCCTGCCCTCCGCCCCTCAGAGGTAAGCCCTGAATGTGCCTCTTTGAATTCCCAAACATTTCCTTGTAACTTTTACCACATTTGTGAGTAGCTATAGAAATATACAGCAAGGTTCTGTGTATTTTTAATAGTGTGTTGAACATATTTGTCTTAGTCGTTTCCTGCTGCTATAGCAAAATACCTTAGACTGGGTAATTTCTAAATAACAGAAATATATTCCTCATGATTCTGAAGGCTGTGAAGTCCAAGATCAAGGCACCAGCAGATTCCATGTCTAGTAAATGCTCGTCCTCTCTTTCCAAGATGACACCTTCTCACTGTGTCCTCACATGGCAGAAGGGCAAATGGGTGAAAAACTCTCATAAACACCCTCAGGTCTCTTTTATAAGGTACTAATCCCATTCGTGAGGGCAGAGCCTTCATCAACCGAATCACCTGAAGGCCTCACCTTTTCATACTATTGCCTTGGGGACTAAGTTTCAACATGAATTTTGGAGTGACACAACATTCCAACCATAGCATTCTGCCCCTGGCCCCCCAATTCCTGTCCTTCTCACATACAAAATGCATTCATTTAATCCCAATGGCCCCAAAGTCTTAATTCATCCCAGTATTAACTGTAAAGTCTAAGTCCAAAGTCTCATCTAAACCAGGTCTAAAGTATCATTTAAACCAGGTACGGGTGAGACTCAAGGGATGATTCCTCCTGAAGGAAATTTCTCTCTAGCTGTGAACTTATGAAATCACCGAAGTTATGTGCTTCCAAAATGAAATTGTGGGGCAGACATTCTCATTTTATAGGATGGACATTCTCATTTCAAAAGGGAGCAATAAGGGTTGGGTGTGGTGGCTCATGCCTGTAATCCTAGCTAATTGAGAGGCTAAGGTGGGAAGCCTGCTTGAGGCTAGAGATTGGAGACCAGCCTGAGCAATGTAAGAGACCATTAAATAAATACAATTGTTTATTTTTTATCTGAAACAAAATAAAGAATTAAAATTAAAATCAAAAAAGGGAGAAATAGGAAGAAAGGGGTAACTGGTCCCAAGTAAATCCAGACTTAACAGGACAAACAAGATCAAATCTTCAAGCTTGAGAATAATCTTCTTTGACTCAGTGTCCTGCCTTCCTGATATAGAGGTGGGAGTTGGGTCCCCAAGTCTCCCCGAAGCCCCACTCCCACAGCTTTGCTGGATTCAGCTCATGTGGCAGCTCTCTCAGGCTGGAGTTGTGTGCTGGGGGCTCTACCAGTCTGGGGTCTTGGGAGAGAATCTTGTCCCCCATGACTCTGCTAGTCATTGCCCTAGTCAGGACTCTCTGTAGCGGCCCCGCCCCTGTGCCTTAACTACTATAAATTTATTAGAAACCTCCACTCTGCCCAGGCCCTGAGGCTTTCCAGGATATCCTTTGAAATCTAGGTCTTCCTGGATTTCAAAGAAGCAGCTATGTTCCCTATAGCTCTTGCACTCTGTGTGTGTAGAGTTAGCACCACATGGGCACTGCCAAGGTTTACTGCTATGTCCTCCAGAGGGATGGCCTGAGTTATACCTGGGCCCACTTGAGCCACAGCTAGGGTGGCCAAGGAGCACTGCACCCCAGTGTAGGGAGCAGAGACAGGAGGTGGCCCTGAGCAGTGAGTTCCAATGTCTCACAGTGTCCTGGGCTCCTCCCCCAAAACTGTTCTGCTCTCAAGACCCTGACATCTGGGCCTAAAGATCTCTGAAATGCATTCACGGTCATTCTTCCACTTTCTGGATGAATGGCACCTGCCTTTCCTCTATCCATACTAAGCTTATTAAATGTTCACTTGGCCACACCCTTGGCATTGTCTCCTGAACATGCTTTTGCATTCTTTACAATATGGCCAGACTGAGAATTTTCCAAATCTTTAAGTTCTTCTTCTCTTTTGATTATAAATTCCATCTTTCATTTCTCTCCTCCCACATTTTGCTATAAGCAGTCAAGAGAAGCCATGCTGTACCCTCAACACTTTGCTTAGAGATTTCTTCCACCAAATATTCTATTTCATTGCTCGTCTTTTCTCCCACAAAACACTTGGTTATAGACACAATTCAGCCAAATTCTTTACCACTTTATGACAAAGATGGCCTTTCCTCCAGTTTCTAATGCAATGCTCCTCATTTCTATCTCAGACCTCATCAGAATGGGCTTTAGTGTTCATATTTCTACCATTATTATGTTCACAACCACTTAGATAATCTCTACAAAGATTGAAATTTTCTACATAGCTCTCATCTTCTTCTGAGCTCTCACCGGAATCACCTTGTATGGCCCATTTATGGAAATATAGACCTTTTTCTAGCCCACCACCCAATTCCACAGCTACTTCTACGTTTTTAGTTATTTGTTTCACGGCTACCCACTCTCAGTACCAATTTCTGTCTTAGTGTGTGTCTGCTGTTATAACAAAATACCTTAGACTTGGTAATTTTTGGATAATAGAAATTTATCTCTCACAATTTAGAGGGTGGGAAGCCCAAGATCAAGACACCAGCAGTTTGATGTTTAGTAAGGGGCCTGCTCTCTGCTTCTGAGATGGTGTCTTCTCACTGTGTCCTCACATGGTGGGGAAGGAGTGAACACTATGCCCTCACATCACAGAAGGCAAAAGGGCTCACAAACTCACATAGGCCTCTTTTATAAGGGCACGAATCCCATTCTTGAGAGCAGAGCCCTCATGATCTAATCATCTTCTGGAGGCTTCACCTCTTAATACTATTATTGCATTAAGGATTAAGTTTTATCATGAATTTTGGAGGAACACAACATTCAAATCATAGAAATATTTTCCTGTAATTTTTTGGTCCAACATTATGTTTGTATGAGATTCATTCACATTGACACAAGTAGTCCTGTTTTGTGGATTTTTGACCACCATTCCATATTCCACTGTATAATAGAGCACAGTTTATCTGTTAACCTTTTAATGAACATTTGAGTTGTTCTCTTTTTGTCTTTCTGAATTACAAATGTTGGTGCAATGTGCATTCTTACTTGTGTATTTCTCTGGGGCATATACCTAGGAGTAGAATTGCCAGGTCTGACTACCACCTGCTTTTACAATTTTACTAGGTATTGTTAAGTTGCTCTTCACAGTGGTCACACCAGTTTACCCTCTCACCAGTAATAAAAGAGAGCTTCCTTTGTCTGGCCTTATCACCAATGTTTAGTGTTTTCAGACTTAATTGTTGCTAACCTGAAGTATCTGAAACTGCCTTATGATTTTAATTTGCATATTCCAGATTCCCAGAGAGATCAAGCATTTTTTTCATGATTTATTCTGTGAATTGCTTTTTCATATCCTTTGCTTACTTTTTCATTGGCTTATTTGGATTTTTCTTTTCTATTTTACATATTCATTATATATTCTGGATACTAATCCAGAATTTACCCTCTCTTTAGTCTGTGGCTTATTTTTTCACTCATTTTATGGTGTTTTCTGCACAGTAGTTCTTCATTTTAATGGAATACAGTTTATCAATTTAGTATTGATAAATAAAATTTATCAATAAAGATTTACCAATTGATAACAGTTAATTTTATTGATTGGTTTAAAATTTTTCGTTTTTTTCCAAAGAACAAATTGTGGACAGTCTTATTAAGAAGTCTTTCCTTGGCCAGGCACGGTGGTTCAAGCCTGTAATCCCAGCACTTTGGGAGGCCGAGGTGGGCGGATCACGAGGTCAGGAGATCGAGACCATCCTGGCTAACACGGTGAAACCCCATCTCCATTAAAAATGCAAAAAAATTAGCCGGGCGTGGCGGCTGAGGCAGGAGAATGGCTTGAAACCGGGAGGCGGAGCTTGCAGTGAGCCAAGATCACGTCACTGAACTCCAGCCTGGGCAACAGAGCGAGACTGTCTCAAAAAAAAAAAGAAAGAAAGAAAGAAAAGAAATATTTCCTTACCCTAGTGTCATAAAGATGGCCACCTATATTTTCTGCAAGTTTCAGAGTTTTGCTCTTCCTTATGGTTCTTTGATCTGCTTGGAATTCATATTTGTGTATGATATAAATAAAGGATTTCATTTTTTTTTCTATATGTGAAATTAGCTGCCTGAGTACCATTTATTGATCGCCTTTCCTTCCCTGTTGGTTTGCAATGACTGCCCTTCCATGTAGCAAGGCTCCATATACGAGTGGGTTGGTTTCAGCCACCTACGGTTTTTTTCTGTTAGGCTGTTTATCTTTCCCTATCCCAATACCACCGTGTCTTAACTACTGTAAATTTACTAGAAATCATATAGCAAAATCTCCTCCTCTGTGATTCTTTAGGAGTGTCTGGAATATTCTTAGCTCTGGCTCTTCTTTATAAGTTGTTAAAGTTCTACTTTAAAATAAGTTAGAATTTTATTAGTATGGAGAGACTTGACTCCTTTAAGATAGCGAGTTTTTCTACCTGTGAATGTGATGTATCTGTTTCCCACTAATTTAAGTCTTCACTAATGATTTTAAGCAAGGTTCATAAAATTCTCCATCGATATCTTACCCATCTTCTGTTAGACTCATTTCAAGGTAGTTAATTTAAAATATTGCAAATGAATTATTTTCAAACGTTTACTTTAAATTTTTTTAACACAGGCATATACAAACATACTTATCAGCAACCTTGCTAAACTGTCTTATTAGTTCTAATAATTTGTAGATTTCTTCAATTTTCTATGAAGATAATCTATCATCTACAAATAATAACCATTTTGTTTACTTCCAATTCTTGTACATTATTCCCTTGCCTTATTATCGTGGGCAGGATCTGTAGTTACAATGTTGACTGGAAGCAGTGATAACAGACATCCTTATTTTGTTCCTGATTTCAGAGGAAATGCTCCCAGGGTTTCTCAGTTAGGATTGATATTTGCTCCTGGTTAGGTAAATAGCCTTTATTAGGTTAAGAAATGCCCCTGTACTTTCAATTTGCTACACATTTTCACATGAAAGGATGTTAAAACTATCCAGTAGTTTCTGAATTCCTACCAAGTGCCTAGTCCTGGTCTGCCTCTGTGAGGCGTTTAAGATGTGGCCCTGTCGTGAAGAAGCAATGTTCCCGCTGGGGAAACTGATCCTCGTGCATGAATCTCTTCGGTTATGCATGACTTTGTGTAAGAGGGGATGCTGCAGAGAGAAGGATAGAATGTGGATGGGAGGAGGGGGCAGTGACCACACAGCGGAAGTCTTCATGGAGAGGCAGGATTTGAGTTGGACAGAGGGTTTTCACGATGATGGGGAATAAGGGTATTCACAGAAGAGGACACATGCACAACCCCAGGGCCAGAAACATACCTGATGTGTGTGTTAGCTTGAGAGCCTGGGGTTGTAGAGCGGAACCATTGGCTGCCTTGCCAGGGAAGGGCCCTGCTTTCTCCCTCAGACACCTGCACTGCACCCGGAACTACATCCACCTGAACCTGTTTGCATCCTTCATCCTGCGAGCATTGTCTGTCTTCATCAAGGACGCAGCCCTCAAGTGGATGTACAGCACGGCCGCCCAGCAGCACCAGTGGGATGGGCTCCTCTCCTACCAGGTGTGTGGTGCATCCAGGACCACCTTGGGAGCGATGGGTGGTTGGAGGAGGCCTGCCTCTGCCACCCTAGCCAGGCCTGGGACAGGGGAAGGCAAGAGCTGACCAGTCCTAGCCAGGAAGGCTTTGGGAGCCCCTAGTCTGATGGGAGAGGCAGTTCACCTTGGGACCCTCCAGTCTGCTGAGAGAGGCAGTCTGCCTTGGGGAGCCCCCAGTCTAAGGGAGGAGACACTGCCCTCGGGAATTCCCAGTCTGACACAAATGAGTACTCTTTGGAGACACACTTGGGTTTGAATCCCAGCTCTGGCACTTACTATCTGTACACTTTTAGGCAACTCACTTACTTCTCTGAGGCTGAGAAATAAGTGAGAAGCCACTTACTTCTCACCTGTGGAGGGGATAATATTACTCTCTTCCAATCAGGATAATGAGGATTCGATGCACTAAAGCAGATAAAGTCCTTAGCACTATCCCTAGCCAGAGATGTGAGCTATCTCCTCCTGCATTAACCATGGCAGGATAGTGGCTGGAGCAGGATGGGGAATGGTATCAAGAGAGGCAGAGGGCAGAGCTGCTGTCCCCACGACAACCCTTCCTCTACCCTCAGGACTCTCTGGGCTGCCGCGTGGTGTTTCTGCTCATGCAATACTGTGTGGCGGCCAATTACTACTGGCTCTTGGTGGAGGGCGTGTACCTGTACACGCTGCTGGCCTTCTCGGTCTTCTCTGAGCAACGAATCTTCAGGCTCTATGTGAGCGTAGGCTGGGGTAAGGCCCACCGTCACCCACCCCGAACCTGTGGTATGGGGGTGGGAGACCTTGATCCCTCTTCTAACATGGTACTTGGAACGCACTGCTGAGCAAGGGGCAGGGCCCACTGGGTAGCCCCCTTCCTGGGCACAGGACCTTCTGCCCGTGGGCTGTTAAGATGCTGTAGGGGGTTATGGTCCTCCCCTCCTCTGCATAACTCTCCTCCCTTAATGGAAGCCTCCACCCCATGTGGCCAAACACCGCCCTCTACCACTATCATGCATACCATTGGAGGTATGCACTGTCCTCTTAAGACCACATGGGGACATAAGTTCACACCCAGTCCTGGGCAGCCCGAGGACCTGAGGGAAATGGTGAGTCCTGGGCCTCAAGGTGGGGAGGGGATCAAGAGGTCAGGGGCATGGCTCGGGGGAGCCTGCTGGTGCTCTGTCACATGAGGGTGGAGAGGAGGGCTCACAGGAGAGCCAGGTATGGTGGGGCAGGGGGACCAGAGGCCAGCCAAGGAAAGGGTGGACGGCGGATGTGCCTGGAGCCCAGCTGGAAATGTTCTAGCCAAAAAAGTTTGCCAAGAACCATTGTGTCTTTTTTTTTGCTGGAACATTTCTGGTTGTGCTTCTGCCTCTCACCACGTGGGATTGTAATGAGGGGCAGTGTTGGGGTTGGGCAGGGGGCTGGATCCCCTTCACCCCTGGGAAAACATGCAACAGGCCTTTCTGGAGGGGGCGACGGTGCCCAGAGAATAGGCCCTGCCCTGTGCCCTCCCTAATCTGTCATTGAATCCACGGTAGTTGTCCTGTTCCACACCATCCCCCGCCCTGCTTGCCACTCCTTCATTCACTCCTCCTTCCTTCATGCGCCCACCTCATGCTGCTCTGACCGCGGCTGCCACTGTCACCGACCTCCAGGGACTTCCCAGCTGAGTCACATCCAGACTCCTCTTCCCTGACTGGTCCTGCCCCCGGGCCTTTGCAAGGCTGTTCTCCATGCAGGAATGTTCAGGGAGCATCCTTCCCACACCACGGGGTCCGCTGCCTCTTCAGGAAAGTGCCTCAGGCCACCGGCCCTCGTGGTTCTGTGCTCTCCGCCCTCTCAAGCTCTCCATCCCCTGTCCTTGCACTTCATTTATTGTTACTGGTGTTCCTCAGCCACTCTGCTCTGTACAGCCCCCACCGGGAGAAGAGTAGCCTGAGAGATTTTAATGTGACCAGTGTCTTGAGGGCACCAAGGCCCAGAGCTGGCAGGGCCTTACAGGCAGAGCAGGCCCTGGAACCCAGGCCTCCTGACTCCCAGGTTCTGGGCCTGTGGCCATCATGCCCTGTTCTCTTGCCTGGACAGCGTCCCTTCGGTTCCCTGCAGCATCCCTGAGAAGGCTCAGGCCTCCGCACAGATGGGCAGGTAGGCCTGGCTCCTGCTCATAGATCCCTGCTCTCACCTTCCTCCTCCTCCCCCAGGACCCAGTCCCTTCCTTGGCCTTTTCTCCGCGAGGCTTCTTCCTCCTGCTAGAGCAGGTGGAGGGCCCTGCAGCTCACTAGGGGTTGGGGAGGAGGGAGGCCATTGAGGTCGGCTCAGGGAAGGCTGTCTTCAGGGTGGGGGACGGTGTCTGTCCATTCTAGGAAATAGCATCAGCGCTGTTAGTGCCTGTCACCATGGCGACCCGAGGGCAGGAACAATCAAGGGACGTGTGTGATGTGTGCAGAGGAGCGGGGGTGGCTGGTTGGAGTTTGGTGGGGACACACTGCCCTAGAGGTCTCTGAGTGGGAGATGGGGGAGGGAGGGCCAAGTTATTTTCCTACCACCTCACACCCCAGCTCAGGGCTCGGGGTCTGTGGGAGCACAAGGACAAGACCCAGAGGATACCCTGCTCCAATCAGAATACCTTTTTCTTGACGAATTGTGGTGGGGGGAGATGGAGAGAGATTCACAGGTTACTAGGAGCTTGAACGTGATGCCAGGAGGCCTTGCCCAAGCTGGGATACTTGGGAAACAACTTTTAGCTTCGTGTGCAAGTAGAAGAATTGAAATTAGGACTCTGACGCAGTTGGAGAGGTCCCCCAAAGGGCATGGCAGCTTCTGCTGCAGTCCCCAGGCAGTTGGGGGCCCGTAGAAATCCACACGGAGGCTGTGCAGGAGGGAGGCAGGTGATGGATGAGGGAATCATTACTTCCCGGAGCCAGTTCTGTGTGTCTTAATTTGAGCTTTTTTCTCCAACCTGTCTTGCTCGTTTTCTAAATGGGAGAAAGATGAAGCCAGCAGGGAGTGCGTAATGTTTGCATGCGGCAGGGCTTCCGTGGCTGTGTTTTTTGAAAAGGCCTTGTTAAGGAAATGCTGACGATGAGTGAAACTTGCCGGGTCTGGCTGATAACATGGGTGAGTGCCCTGATCCTGGAAGGAGGTCTCAGCAAGAAGGGACAGCAGGGGGCGGGGGACACCCAGAAGGAAGCTGCTGCGTGTGTACATGGTTCAGGAAATCGGCATCCTCTTGCCTGGAGAATTTTCCTTCCCTCATTGGTATATTGACTCACCCATCATTCATTCCATTCTCACCGGTCATCTTCTATGTGGCAGTCCCATGCCATGTGCTGGGGCCTTTGGAGATCATCCCGTTCCTTGTCCAGTCTCATAAAGGCCTGTCACTAAAGCACCTTGGATGCTGAGAGGTCTGATTTATGTAGAAATAAATGGGCCTGGAGAGAGAGAGCTGATGAAGAATGCTGATCAGCTTGGGGCTCCTTTGCTTCCTCCATCTCTCCCTGCATCATCAAGCACAGTAGATCTGGGCACACAAACTGCTTAGTAGCTGCTGTTGAGTGGACACTGATGTGCTAAAGATATAGACAATCGTGACAGGAAAGGCTCTGAAGTGGTTCTGTCCTGGAAATGTGCTCCTGACAGAGATTCCCCAAAGCCACACGTGCACACTTATGGTCCACCCACCACACCCTCACACACACGTGTCTACATGCCTTAATATGTACACGCTTACCTATCTCAGACACATCAACACTGAGGGAGGCACCAGTGGAGACAAGCATGGAGACAGCCAGTGCAGAAGGCCATTGAGGGCGGTGGGAGTGGGCATGGGATTGCAGCCCTGGATTCGAGCCCCACTTGTGCCCTTCTGAGCCCCTGATCCATCTCCTCATCTGTCATGTGAGGAAGGACAATCCAATTTTAAATCAACCAACACAGATTGAGCTCTCAGGGTGAGCTGGGCATTGAGGCTCTGAAGGTGAGTGAGGCCTGGGCTCTCCCCTCAGGGAACTGGGAACCAGCTGTATTAATTTTCTATTGCTACAGAATGATTAACCCTGAAACTTAGCTGCTTAAAACAACTAACCATTGTTATGTCACAGTTCCTGTGGCCTAGAATCTCGATTCAGTTTAGCTGGGTACCTTGTGGGTCAGGATCTCAGAGAGAAAACTCTCTAGGCAAGAGCATGTGGATTTCCTGAACCACATACACATACAGTAGCTTCCTTCTGGGCATCCCCCACCCCCTGCTGTCCCTTCTCTCTGAGACCTCGTTCCAGGATCAGGGCACTCATAGAGAAGCAGCCAGCTGTCACCAGGGTTGCTGTCATCTCAAGGCTTAACTGGGGATGGAGAATCTACTTCCAAGCTCACTCACGAGGCGGTTGGCAGGAAGACCCAGTTCCTTGCTGGCCGAGGCTGGAGGTCTCCATTTCTTGCTGCAGAGACCTCTATCTAGGCCTTCTGAGTTCTCTCAGCACATGGCAACTGGTTTCCCCCAGAGCAAATGATCAGAGAAAGAGAGGGAGCTTGCAAAACAAGCCACAGTGTCTTTTATAACAATCAGAAGTGACATGGCATCACTTCTGCCAGATGTCATGGGTCACATGAAACAATACTGATACAATGTGGATTAACTGCACGAAAGTAAGAGCACAGGTGGTGGGGATCCCTAGGGGTCATCTTAGAGGCCGTCTACCACACAAATCAAGTCTCAGCTGAGTGGAGAGTAGTATTGTTGTAGCTGTTGTTATTGTAGTCCACTGCGGACAGTTAGTTGGTCAGTTGGCATCAAGGACTGGGCTCCTGTCTCCATTCCAGGATTCTGCTGAGCCCTCTTGCAGGTGTACAGGGGTAGGGAACAGATGACTGAAAGGACATCCAGTGCCTGAAGGAGATGACTGAGATCGGCAATGTGGGCTGAAGCAAGAGAGAAAAAGGGCATCAGAGGGTTCACCTGCGCCTCGCCTCATCCACCATGCTGTCTCCACCGCACAGCCCAGTCCCATTGCTACTTGGGTGTCTGTGACCTGGTGACTCAGCCGGGACTCTCAGGGCAAGTCCTGACAGTGTGCCTGGCACATAGGAGGTGGGGGACTGACAACTGATGAGGACCTCTCTGTAAGGAAGAGTCTGGGAGTCTGCATGGGGCTCCTGCTGCCTCTGTTCTCCCAAGTGCCCAGACAAAACTAGAAAGCATAGTTTGAGGCCAGGCAAAGAGAGAGGCTGGAAATGTGAGGGGCCTGGGGCAGGGAGAGGCCTCGGCACATGGACTGTGGCTCTGGCCTGCCAGCCCCTCTCCCCTTCTGTCTTTCCCTCTCTCTTAGGTGTTCCCCTGCTGTTTGTTGTCCCCTGGGGCATTGTCAAGTACCTCTATGAGGACGAGGGGTGAGTGTCCTGCTCCAAGGGGGTGGATGTGTTCAGGTCCCCATCCTCAAGGTCCATGGGATTCCTTGGTACCTGGGGCACCCATCTGTTGGGAGGATAAAGGTGGGGACCAGGAGCTTAGAATGTGGATTTTGTTCTCTAATCCGTCCCTGCCCCTGCCTGGTCCCAGGAGTGTTTGATGACTAATGGTACTGGGTCTATGGGGTACATGGTGCCCTCCTGCAGGTTTTTCTGTAATATCTGTTTATGTGAAACCATGAAATGTTTGTGTCATTTTGTATATGATTCTGCGAAAACACATGACTGTGTTGGTAGGTCCTTGAAAGCTTGTTTGGGGGCTGTGTGCATCTCCGTGTATGACTGTGTATTTGGACTGTACGTGTGTATTGTGGGGCTGTGCACTGGCAGGGCTCTGTGGGTCCATGGGACTGGTTGTTGGGTGGCTCCTGGGAGCTGTGTGTGTGGCACTCGACATGGCCATGTGCATCAGTGGCCCCTGTGCCCGCACTTGAGCTAGGGATCCTGTGAGTCCTGCTGGATGCATGCATGCATCTCTCTCCCTCCCCAGCTGCTGGACCAGGAACTCCAACATGAACTACTGGCTCATTATCCGGCTGCCCATTCTCTTTGCCATTGGGGTGAGTGATGGTGTCAGAGATGGGAGTGGCAGCTATGATAGGATTGGGCTGGTGCCCCCTGCCAATCCCGGCCCCACCCCGCAGGTGAACTTCCTCATCTTTGTTCGGGTCATCTGCATCGTGGTATCCAAACTGAAGGCCAATCTCATGTGCAAGACAGACATCAAATGCAGGTGATGTAACTGAGCTGAATTTACTGAGGACCCTCAGCAGGTGCCCCTTTCCTTCTAGCAGAGAGAAAGAGAGATCCCGGGATGCTTAGCTTAGAGCCCTACGCTAACCTTTTCTTCCACCCAGGCCTGGCCTGGGACCCCAAACCCTTGCTTTTGCCCTGTCTCTCAGCAGCCCCTGGTCTTCTTGGGGTCTTGACCTCTGTTCTTTCCCTCCAGACAGACTGTCCCAGGGTATTTGGGCTGGGAGAACATCCATGACCCAGATGTCAGGACTTGGTAGGAAGTGGGGAGGGTAGAGAAAGGGGAAAAGAGTCCATGGGAGAGGCCCAGAATGGCTCGAGATCTCCGTCTTGCCCCTCAGACTTGCCAAGTCCACGCTGACACTCATCCCCCTGCTGGGGACTCATGAGGTCATCTTTGCCTTTGTGATGGATGAGCATGCCCGGGGCACCCTGCGCTTCATCAAGCTGTTCACGGAGCTCTCCTTTACCTCCTTCCAGGTGACTTCATGGTTGGGGACACTTGCTTGTAAAGTCCTAGAGTAGGGGTGGGACAGACACCAGCCTGCATCATGCAGATGGAAAAGGTGGGAAGACTGAGACCTGGAGGAGTGATCCCTGCCCAAAGTCACCTAGTTGGAGCAGAGCCAGAACTAGTATCCCCAGGTGTCCCAATACCCCGGCCAGTCTTCTCTGTAAGCACATGGGACAAGAAACCTTCTTGGATGTAGCTCTGGGTACCCAGCCTGGCATTGCAGCTGCCATCTACTGGGTGACAAGCACCCTGCCAGGTGCTTTACATGCATTTTTGCATGTAAAATGTAAAGGAGTGAATTGTGCACTATGAGGAGTGAATTGCACATTCACTCCTCACAGAACCCAGGAGATGTGCAGGGTTAGCCTCGCTTTGCAGAGGAGCCTCAGAGGTGTTAAAACCAGAGTTACGGTGTCACAGTTTCAAAGAGAAGAACTGATCCTCTCCACTAGCATTAGATGATGCTAAGGGGGTGTAAAAATACAAAAAACTGGTCCCTGCCCCTCACGAATGTCACGAGATGCCTGCACACATGTGGGCTCATGTGTGTGTATTTACATACATATGCAGACATACAGAGCACAATTCTGGAGCCCTGAGTCTCCTGCGTGAACAGATGGGGCTGGGGTGGGGAATGTTCTCCACGATCAGAGTCATTGTACTTCACTGGATCAGGCCTCCTCAAGGAGAGGTTGGATGTAGGATCTCTACAGCTTCTGGGTAGCTTCTGAGCAGGGTCTCCTGGACCCCACGGCACATGCCTGGGAGATCCATGGGGAGAGGCTAGCTGGGGCCTGTAGCCAGGCCTAGTCAGAGAGGTGCAACTCTGGTGTTCCTTCAGAAAGGAAATGAGAGGGAAGCCACTGTGCCATTCCTGGATCTGCCTGGGCTGCTGGATTTGGGGAGGGGGGTACTGAGGATGGAGTCCCAAGGTGCTTCTGACCAGGGGCCAGTCTTCAGGTCACCTCCCTCCTGCTTCCTCCCTCCTGATGTGACTCTTGTCTCCAGGGGCTGATGGTGGCCATCTTGTACTGCTTTGTCAACAATGAGGTAAGCTCCGAGGAGGGACGGTGGGGACCCTGGTGGGTGGCCAGTCTGGAGTTGTACAATGGGGACTCCCATCAATCTTGTCAGCTGAAACCCCCTACTCACACCACTGAGGCACTAGGGTTGAGAAGGCATCTTGTTCACAGATTTGGTTTTCTGTGCATGGATCTCTCTCACACATGCACATACACACACACACACACGTAAATGTACAGGCATACCCTAATGGCATGTGACCCTAGGGAAGACCCAGCCTCAGGTTAAGGGAATCCTGAATGACCCTCTTTGCTTGGTGGTGGTGACTGTTACTTACAAAGTGATTCAACACACACATACCCAAGCCACATGGTTGGGGCTTTAATAATCACTGTCTCATTTAATTAGGACCCCCACACCCTGCTAAAAATCTTATTTCATATTCTCATTTTTTTTATACATACATGAGAACACTGAAGATCAGAGAGAGTCAGAAACGTGCCTAGGTTTCGAAATAGTGACACACATCACTTCTTAGCTTTTTGGCTAAGATGAAGTATGGGAATAGTGGCATGGCAGAGCCAGGATTCAATTAATTCTGCATTAAAGCAGAAAGCACCCCATTCTTCATACACACAGGCAAGAGCCCTGGCTCACTGTGGGGAAGGGGGTGGCTTTCTGGTGCTAGGATGGGAGAAGGGAGTTCTTGTTGGCCCCACACCCTCTCCTGCAAATGCCTGCAGGACAGCAGGCCTCCCTCCCATCCCTGAGATGGTCAGCTCCTGGGAGGAGGGCATGGCTGCGTTCGTGAGCACCTGGAAAAGGCCCCTTCCTCCAAGGTACTCAGCTATGGAGTCCCAGAGCTCAGGGATCTTGGAGTCAGCGCATTAATAGACTTGTCTTTTTCTATGGGTGTGGGGGATGCAGAAAGGACAGTGGGTGGGGACCTGGGTGTTTCAGGGAGCTATGAGATGGCTCAAAGAAGCAATGTGATGTAGCAGAAAAGATGCAAGGATGCAGGCTTTGGCATCTTACTTGGTCTGATCTAGGCCCCATCACTTAATGAGCTGTGTGACTTTGCCTGTTACTTGCCCACTCTGAAACTTAGTTTGCTCATGTACAAAGTCGGGGTAATAATGCCTACCTTTGAGATTCCTGTGAGGATTAAGAAAGTCTGAAAAAGGTGGGAAAGGGGAACAGAGAACAGATCCCTCCTTCAAGGTGGGATGCTGAAGGCCCATCCTAGCTCCTCACAGGTGCTGCTTGGCATGAAGAAACACACACCATTATCTCCAGATGCTCAGTAAGCAATCGCTATTAGATGTCAGTATTCAGTGACTCCCAGAGACAGGGGCCTAGGGAATTTCAGAGGATGCCATGCAGAGAAAATGAGGCTGGGTGAAAGGGAAGGGAGAGGAATGTTCCCCTGTGCCTGAGCCTCCCTGCCTCTGCTGAACTGGCTACCCATGGGAAGCATGGCCCTCAGACCTCTAAATGGGAGGGAAACCAAGGTTTCTCAAGTGCTTACTGCATAGAAGCTGCTCAGTGTCTCATTACATCCAATGCTGTGCAGCAGATGATATCCCCAATTCACAGCTAAGAACGTTAAGGCTCAGCAAAATGAAATGAGCAGCCCTAATTCAATAGCTAGAAGGCAGTAGAGCTAGTGGGCTGTGGCCGGGGCGAGATCCCACTGGGCTGTGGTGGGGGTGAGATCCCGCTTAATGCCTCAGGGCAGCAGGTGCTGGGGAGGTGAAGGTAGAGCCAGGCAAACAGTGGCCCATAAATGGGATTCTGGCTGCTCCCGGGGCGGGTCTCAGAGGACCCAGCAGGCTCAGTTTGGAGGGTAGGGCAGGGAAGGAGGGAAGGGCCTCACCCAACAGGCTCTTGACCCACAGGAGGCAGCAAGACACTGCAGCCCTGGTCCTCCTCCACTGCCATATCCTTAAAATGAATTTCTTTAAAACTGATGCAAACAAGGAAGTGCAAAAACCTAAGCTCTGTGGATGGCCTTCCCTCCAGGAATGCTCTCAGCCAGCTGGGTGATGGGCTACCCAGCCCTGAGCTCTGCTGCTTTCCATTCCAGCCCAGTGGTGATGGGGACAAGACAGAGGGGCAGGAATCCCTGTGTGGGGATGTGGAGCAGAGGCCTGTGGGGAGAGACTGAGGCTTCCTGCTGCCACCTTGTCATCTCAGCCCCCCACGTGCCTGTTTCCCACTTCTCTCTCCTCTGACACACTCACCGCAGCCCCACCAGCAGACACGTGTGCTTGGTTTCCCCGCCACCATTGCCAAGAGTCTCCCCGACCCCTGACTCAGCTGCTTCTCCAGATTCCATCCTTCCAAGCCCAGTCATCTCATCACTTCCCTCCTCATGCACTACCTGTGACTGGCCCACCTTTGTAAGGGGATAGTATTTCTTTGCCCTTGGAAAAGAACTTGACCCTGAATCACCAGAGTTGCACCTCTCTGACCAGGCCTGGCTACAGACCCCATGGATCTTCCAGGCTTGTGCCATGGGGCCCAGGAGACCCTGCTCAGAGAACAGGAGAACCTGTCTCCTCTCAGAGCACCGCCCAGTTCCTTTAAACCCACCCTGAGACTCCTCATGCCCTGGCTGCTCCAGGCACAAGGACAGATACATCATTGTCACTGGGCCACAAAAGACACATGTGGCTCTGGGGCTGAGGCCTCTGTCCACAAGAGCTGTTCTGCAGACCCAGGGTTGCCATGGCAATGCCAGATACTTGTGACCTGAGGAGAAAAGATGGCTTGAATATTGGTTCTGTGTGGCTGCCAAGGCCTGCACCACAGGGAGTAGGGACAGGGCGGGGGAGGCCTGAAGGTGGTTTTGCTGTAGCTTGTGCCTGAGAGCCACAGTGAGGTGACTCAGAGCCCTGAGTGCTGGTTCCAGCCCTGCCACTGCTCAGCTGTGTGACCTGGGGCAAGTCATTTTGCCTCCCTTGCCTCTGTCTCCCCAGCTCTAAGTGAAGGTGAATGCGCTTCCCAATTCACCCCAAATCCTGAGGCTGGCGTGGTGCCTGCTGGAAAGGGAGGTCAGGAGGGGTGTGCTGCACTGCAGAGGTCGAGGGCAGGGATGAGGATAAATCCGATGGTGGAGGAGGCAGTGTGGTGGCCTAAGTGCCAGCCCAGGTGCTCGGGATCAGTGGTGTTGTCTTTGTGGGTTCGTTTTCATAGCTGAGGAACAGAAGCAACCTGATGTGAGATGCTCATCTACTTATGTGTTCGTTCATTTGCCTCATTTAAAACACATGTATTGAGCACCTGCTGTATGCTGGGCACTGTGCTAGGTTCACGGACGCTGAGATGAGGAAGATGTGGCCCCAGCCCTCGAGGTGCTCCCAGGTGAGGGGGGAGGAGATGGACCAGGGACAGGCAGGACCGCAAGAGCCATGCAGTGGGAGGCCGGAGGGTAGGATCCGGGCATTGGAATCAGGCCAGATCTAGTTTCAAATCCTGGCTAAGCGACCTGGGGAAATAAACACTCTGCACCTCGGTTTCCTCATCTTTAAATGTGGAGCTGCTTTGCAGAGTCAATGTGAAAGTTAACTAAGATAATCAATGGAAAATGCCGTGCATACAGTAAGTGCCCAATACATATGGTGATTTTTCAAGGACAATTGTGATCACAGGGGTCACAGCAGAGGTTCAGGAAAAGTGCTGAGGGAGATGGGGGCAGAAGGAGACACTGTGTGTCAGCACCCTGAGAAGTCCCGCAGGTGTCCCTGAAACCTCTTTGGTCTCTGAGGTGGTTTCCCGGGGGTGTGCCTCAGTTTACCATCTTTCCCCCCTTCTCCAGTGGAAAGGCTATGAAACAAGCCTGGCCTCCCCGCAACTGCACAAGTGGGGTCCACCACTGGACTCAGGGCCCCCATCCCAGCTGTCAGCATATGTTCCCTTCACAAAGGCTCAGCCGGGCAGGGAGCTGGCATACAACAGGTGGTGTCTGCTCAGCCTCCTTCCCTCCCCCACTCAGGCTTGGGTTCCTGACGCTGCATGGGACACTGGCGTCATCCTGGCAGGCAGCCTCTGGGCCATCTCAACTCTACTCAGTGCAGAAAATGTTCTTTTAAGGGATGGCATGCAGCCATACCAGGCGTCTTGATGGGCATAGCTGGATGGATGACAAAGGAGGAGGAGAGAGGGTTGTTTGCACAGGGGCTGGTGGGGCGATTGGCCCCTTATCCACAGCCACTGGCAGCAGGCCGTCTTGGTGACTAGGCCTAAAGGGAAGGGCCCAGACCCCAGACACTCCGGTGTGGGAAGGGTGGGGACTTCAAAGAAGCTCTGGAAAGCAAATTTATGGGAACATCACCCAGAAGAGCAGTCTAGACCCCCCAAGACTAGCTTTTCAGGTTCCAGCTGGGCCTCTTCAGGGACCAGAATCACTGGCCACCACAGGGAGCCACAGCATTGCCACAAACCCTCAAGGGATGGGGGCTCCACAGCGTTACTTGGATTTGTCTCTTTCTGCCCCAGCAATCTGGTCCCCAAGCATCCGCCCTCCTGAGAGGCTTTTCCTGATGGGGAGGCCAGAGTCCCACACAACAGGGATCCTGGCTGACTGACCTCCCTGGGCTGCACCCCCATGGTCACTGCAGAGTCTCTCTGGATGGCATCAGTTGCGAAGCCTCATTGGCTGCCCCTTCCTCCCTGCTGTTGCTCGTCTCAGCTGCATTCCTTCCTTCCCTCCCTCCTCCCCTGTGAGGTGCTGGGACCTGGAGAGAAGCCCTTAGGGAGTTTAGAAGGGTCTGCTGTAGACACCAGGAAGGCTGGGAGTTGCTGTCCCCGTTCCCAATCATCCAAGCTGAAATTGGGATGTGCACTGTAAAGACAGAGTCTCTCTTCTCTCTCCCATCTCCTGTCTCCCTGCGTTTCACCCTCCCTCTCATTCTCTTCCGTTAAATAATACTGTGATGGATTGTAAAATGTACTTAGCTGAATCACAGAGTTTAGAGATGGGAAAGACCAATTAGGTCATCAAGCCGACCTCTCTCCTGAGGAGATGCAGAAAATAGGAGACAACAATAAACAATTTTATTGGGATATTAATTTAGGTGCCCGAAGGCCTTGACTTGTGTCTCTTAATATAATGCAGTGGATTTCTTCCCTTCCCCGCTAATGTAATAGTGGGGCCATTTTGTGAGCAGTTGGTTTGCAGGATGGCTTTTGTTTCCCTCCTTTTCCCATGGAAGGTCCAGCTGGAGTTTCGGAAGAGCTGGGAGCGCTGGCGGCTTGAGCACTTGCACATCCAGAGGGACAGCAGCATGAAGCCCCTCAAATGTCCCACCAGCAGCCTGAGCAGTGGGGCCACGGCGGGCAGCAGCATGTACACAGCCACTTGCCAGGCCTCCTGCAGCTGAGACTCCAGCGCCTGCCCTCCCTGGGGTCCTTGCTGCAGGCCGGGTGGCCAATTCAGGTGGGAGAGACACTCCCAGGGACAGGGGAAGGAAGGGACACACACACACACATACATCCTGCTTTCCCTCCCCAAACCCATCAGACAGGTAAATGGGCAGCGCCTCCTGGGACCATGGACACATCTTTTCCTAGGAGAAGCAGCCTTCTAATTTGATCACAGTGGCGAGAGGAGAGGAAAAACGATCGCTGTGAAAATGAGGAGGATTTCTTCTCATGAAGCCACAGGCCCTTGGGGTTCCCCCAGACAGAGCTGCAAATCAACCCCAGACTCAAACTCAAGGTCAATGGCTTATTAGTGAAACTGGGGCTTGCAAGAGGAGGTGGTTCGGAAAGTGGCTCTTCTGACCTCAGCCAAACACGGAGCAGGAGTGACGGGAGTCTCCTCTGCTTTCACCACTTGGGGTCACCACCCTCCCCTGTCTTCTCTCAAAGGGAAGCTGTTTGTATGTCTGGGTTGCTTATTTCCCTCGTCTTGCCCCCTCATCTCACTGCCCAGTTTTCTTTGTTTGGGCCAGTGCCAGCAGCCGTTTCTGGAAACGGCTGTAGGTGGTGTTGAGAATGAGCATTGAGAAGGTGCCTGCTTCTCCTCCAGGTATTTGAGTTGTTTTGGTGCCTGCCTCTGCCATGCCCAGAGAATCAGGGCAGCCTTGCCACCGGGGAGCCCAGCCCTGGGGTATGAGCTCCCAAGTCTGTTTTAAAGACGCTCAAGAATCCTCTGGGTTTCATCTAGGGACACGTTAGGAATGTCCAGACTGTGGGTGCAGATTATCTGCCACTCCCAGGAGCCCAGAGGGCCAAGAGAGACATTGCCTCCACCTCTCCTTGGAAATACATTATCTGTGACCACACGCTGTCTCTTGAGTGGGAATTTGGATACACTCTCTAGCTTTAGGGGATGTGACCATGAAGAGACTCTCTTAGAGAAACCAATAGTGCCCATGATCACCATGGAGGCAGGCTCCCCCTGCCTTTGAAATTCCCCCACTTGGGAGCTTGTATATACTTCATTCACTTTTCTTTATTGCTGTGAACAGTCTGTGTGCGCAAATGGACAATTCCGATTTCTCCCATCTAGTGGAAACGAGCGGAATCATGGCTGTTGTGGTGGTGTTTGGGAGAGTGCAGTAGTAATTGATTTGACCCACTCACACCTGGAGCTAATTAAGGTTTGCCCTGCCTGCAGCCTTCCCCACAAATAACGAACAGCAGAAAGGCTGGGTGGGGAAACCTACCAATTCTGTCCCCAGCTACGGTGAGGAAGCCCCAAGCCATGGTGACACACAGCAGCACTGCAGATACCCAGACAGACAGCCATCCTAGAGAGGCTGGCAAGGAGTTCGTGGCTGCAAAGGAAGCTTCTAGAGCAAGAGAGAGCTCGCCCTTAGGCGTCAGGACCTCCGGGGAGAGCAGAGGGTTCCGACGGATTCCTTTATGATTCCTTTATGAGTCTCTCCCTCCCTTTTAAATGGTGGGAAACCTCCCCCAAACCTTACCCCAGACACATTCTCCTGTGCCCCTCAGAGAGGCATGTGATGTGCAAGGAAAATATTAGGATATAAAACACATCAAGCAGAAAAATTCTTATACTTCAGCTTCAGTGAAGTGTTGTCTATGTTAATAGGGAAGCTGAACCTCGGGCTAAAGAAAGGAATTGTGTGGATGGCTGCCTTGACTGAGACAATATGGGGAGGGGGGCATTCCTGCTTCCCCAGAACAAGGGCAGGCTTCCCAGTGGCACCCCTTATTTGCTGTCTCTTCATGAGGGTGGGCACCAGTGGGTTGATGTGGGGCACAGTTCTGGTGCAAGTGTTTAAGTTTTGGACAAACTGAGGATTTTGAGAATGATTATTACATTACATAGCAACAAAGAAACAGATTGATATAATCTGTGTGAAATAAATTGCTGAGGAGAGGGATTGTAGGGAAGAAATTGCTCAGTTAGGCACCTGGGAAGCTCAAATCATTTAGTTTAAACTGTAAGTAGAGTTGTCTTCCCAACTGGAACTGGTGATTCCTGATTTCAGAAGGCTCGTCAGACCCCCACAGCCAAGCCTTTTAACACGGAGGAAGTTTGTCCTTCATGAATACATACAAGATATCGAACTGAAGAAATCTTTTCTTTGCTCCAACCCCCACTCCCACGCCCCCCGAAGCTATTAATAGTCATTCAAATGGCACTGCACTCTTTCCAAGCTCTCCTAAGCTAAATATGGCTCCAACAGGTCTGGGAACTATCGAATGCAATGTACTCTGAAATTCCACCAGCTGTTTACATGCCTGATGCCTAATGCCATACGCCTGGAGCTTGCTGAGAACTCTCTCGGCTGCCTCTGTCCTGGGATACTATTGCTGACCAGCAGGGTGTAGGTGCTGCTTTTGTTTGAGCTTTGCAGCCACAAGGTCTGATGGCTGTTGTCAACAGCAGTTGACTTCAGCACTCTGGCCAGCTTCCTCAAATTTGTTTGGGGCTTGCATTTCGTCAACTTTTCTTTGCCATTTCAGTCTTTCAAGCAGCCGAATCACAGAACTGAAATAAACCACTTACATTGCAAAGTTCCTTCCCTTTAAAATGAGTTTCTGGATTTCAGGGATGATTTCTGATGGTCTTAGTATGCCTCATGCTGTAGACCACATCGTTGGAGCTCTGGGAGACTCTGAGCAGAGAAAGACCTTGGTGATCTCCCCTGGCTCGATCTATAGGATTGAGGAATGAGGCTTGCAGAGGTGGCTTGCCCAAGGTCACAACACCAGAGGGTGGTTGAGCTGGGCCAGGACCCAGAGAAGCCCTTGTCTCTCAGTCTAGTGAGGTCTCTGGGAAGGATAGGTGAAAACTATAAATAGCTGTTCAAGATACTCTAAGTAAAAGTCAGTGGTGTTATCTGGAATTTCTGCTGAAGAGGAAACACAGCAGCAAAGGTAGACTCATCAGATGGTGAAAGTGTCATCTCCTTTGTAATTTATACCGGTGAGAGGAGGGGAAGGATGTGCTTTCCTATTTTTACTCTGGTACTTCATTCGTCCTTGTCTTAAACTTATGAAACGCATCAGGGCACACATATGCATAGAAACAGCACGAGAGTCATTTTGGATAGCAATTCCAGCACTCTTTTAATGGATTGGCTTAATTTTTTTTTCTGATGCCTCTGTATGTGTTTGAAAAGTTGTATTGATAGCCACACAGAGTGTACTAAAATAACCTAAAAGGTCTTTACCTTTTTAGAACTCTCTGAATTTGGAGACAGCTAGCAAATGGCAACTGTAGTCTAGCAAAGATGGCACAGCACCACAAAGGGCAAATAGAGTCAACTCCCATCCATGCTCTGAAGGTCTTGGCCACTCTCATCAGGGTTGGCTGTGTTCTATCCAGCAGCTCACAGTCAGGAGACCTCCCCTCCTCAGTCCCTCCCATTTCTTTCTTCCGCAAGGAAAGAACATTGTGTGTGGGTGTGTGTGGGTGTATGTGTGTGCATGTGTGTGTGCATGTTTCTTCTGTGCATAGCAGCATAAAGTTAGGAGATGATGACTCCAGAATCATCACACCCGCTATGCAGGTCATAGGACCGCACACCCGAGGCTAGGAGTCTAAGTGGTAGATGCTTCCTTTCCATGCGCAGACAGGACTCCCATTATTTGCTAATGCCTGCGACGTGCTCAGGGAAGGCAAAATCTATTCCAAAGGTTTATTTTCCCTCTGTTGAACTGATTCTAATCTACAGTGCTGATCCTACTTTGGGCTCCTATGAGGCAAACTATAAAAATTCTCAAATAAAATACAAAGGCGTAGTCTGCTAAGACACCTGTGTGAATGACATGCTAAACATTCAGCAGAAACCAATTAGGATCAACTCTTTGTGGCTGGAGTGAGTTCCCCTGGGAAAGAAAATAGCCCGAGTGACAAATTTATGCCAATCACATTACCATGCCCCTACACTGTTACCTGCTGGCCCAAATCAGCTCTCTGGGTCTGCAGAGGGCCGAGACAGGAAGCGTTATCAAGCAGTATAATTTTAAACACTTTATTTAGTGCCACAGTGTGTCTGCAATATCTATAACTACTTCTGCTCTGTCAATGAATACAGACTGGCAGGAAGCAGATAAACATAATTGTTTTCCAATAATTCCCCAAGCCTCTTGGACTCTCTCTCTATATGTGTGTGTGTGTGTGTGTGTGTGTGTGTGTGTACCTGAATCCCTCAGAGGAGAGAGTTTTCGCTCTTCTTTGGCCATTTTAGTCTGTTTTCTAGGACCTTGTCTAGCAGTGGCTCCATTTTTCCCCTGATGCATCCAACTTCCCTCCCTGCACTCCTCCTCCCCGACTGCTGCCTCAGGAAGAGGCGACCTTGCTGGCCATACTGTGAATGCTGTTCTTGCAGCTGTGACCAATTTGGGGGTGCAACTGAGAGTGAGGGGCTGTCAGGGTTGAAAAGTATGCACCTCATTCTACATTTGGATACAGTGAGGAGTGGGGCAGCCACCGGCTTGGATCCTAACTTACATTGGGTGATGCAACCTTTCCGATGGGGCCTGCCAAGCTCTCAGTAATTAGCCAGCCTAGACAATGTAGCATGACTAATTATTGCTGTGTCAAAGCAATTTAGGACAGGAAAAACATATCTAAATGAGAATGTTTAGATGTAGTGAGAAAAGACCTCTCACTACAGTTTGGAACGTATAAAAAGTTGAGTTCTTTACAGGGGAGCCAATGGGAGCATTGAGGGAAGGGCACAATTCACCCCAGCCAGCCAGTGCTTGATCTTGTCAAACAGTTCACATTTTACTTCCAAACCTGCAGTTCTAAGCTCCTCCCACTAAAATAATCATCACATCCTCAAAGCAGACAAACTCCAGCATCCCATCGGTTCTGGAGGGATTTGATGCAGACCTTTAAATGCACCGACAGAGAGGTAAGCCAAGCTCTCAGGAGGGACCAAGCTAGATTTCTACCTTCAGTGCTCTTGGGGGATGTTTGCTCTTCATGAATGTTTAAACAAGATCATTTCCATGTGATTTCCTAATGTATAAATTCCTGCAAAATATGACCAGCTTCTATAGGTGGCGAATGTGTAGGTCATATAATTCCTTGTACAGATGTGAATGGATGCAGGCTCTTTCCTAATTTGCCTTGTAAGTCAAATAAAAGTCTGTCTCTACTGTCTCTCTTGCTCTTCCTTTGTGAGAGGAGGCTTTCTGCAATGTCAATCCAGGTGACTCACGGTGCAGTGGGAAAACACAAAAGACGCCGTTTCCAGCCCAAGGAAAAAAAAACCCTGCTCATTACTCATACTGTGATTTTCATCTTCAAAGCACTCACCAAGTACTAATTTATCTATCG
Organism: Rhinopithecus bieti; assembly: GCF_001698545.2. NCBI lineage: Eukaryota > Metazoa > Chordata > Mammalia > Primates > Cercopithecidae > Rhinopithecus > Rhinopithecus bieti. Next base: position 3,960,304 of record NW_016804694.1, read on the forward strand.
CAGCCTTTATGCAGGGACTGCAATGTCATTTAATTAGAAAAGTTGGGTGGTCGAGTGGCTTAAACAATGACTGACGGCCAAATGGATGTGTATTTTAATTCCGCTCATTCATTCGATCTCTCCTGTCTAAATGAACTCAGTCCATTAAATCCATTTTAAAAAAAGCCATAAATGCATAAGCTTTGTTTGCAAAGCAGCCACAGAATTTGAATGGAACTGTTGTTTAGAGATTCATCTTCAGAAAAATGAACTTTTCTCCAATTTAAATAATTACTCACTCTCCAGATTTGCAACTCACTCTTATAGAAAGGCAGAGGAATTGCAGATTCCCCTAATTCCCCCATCATTTCAGTTACACCTATTTGAAGGTCAGTGTACTTACCTCAAAGTATCTTTAAACATCCGCTTTTTAGACAAGCTGTGGTAATTGTCCCTTTCAAACATAAGAATAATTCTTACCCTAAGAGCAAGTTATACCTATAACCAACTCCTGATAGCGGCAGGTGGAACATCTGCATGTGTTTCTCTGCACCCATCCTGTTTTTGACTTAATTCCCACCCCTACTGATATTCTCACATTTCTGTGCTCTTCCCCTTCCACTTAGCAGGACCAAAATAGAGGTTTTTATCCCCTCCCCACCTTCCAGGAAAACATCCACCCAAACCAATTAATGACCACCACATTTCTAGGTAGCTATTACAAATAATATAAATCAGGTAGAAGTGCACCTTCTTTCTCTGAGGTTGCACTGTGGCTTAATAAGGGCTTGACCTCAGCCTAAAGAAAGGGGGTTGGGGAGCTGTTCTGAGGCCTAGCCACTGGGGAGACAAATCAGAATTCTTGGCCTCCAGACTCATTCATGTTCACATGCAAAATAAAGCCATATTCTAGTGACTACTGCCCCCAGATGGGGAGGACTGAGTTCCACATAGAGTTTGTGAAGGATCTCACTCACATGCCATTGCATATCAGCATTTTCAAGGTTTGAGAACTCCTGTCCCCTTCCCTCATTATCCTCTCAAAACCCTGTGCCATGAACATATGGCAGTTCAGTCTCTTTCAATCTCTGTCTCTGTCTCTTCCTCCGTCTTTCCTTTCTTCCTTTCTCCCTCCTTCCCTACCCATCCTCCCAACACATACACACAAAGAGAAAGACTGAAAACAGTGAGGTTTTCCCCATCAGAAGTAGAGAAATAGTTGGTGGGGCAGAGAGGGAGGGCTGAAAACCAGCAGCACAAGCTGGACTAGATGACAAATGTAGCCAGATGGTTGGAGAAGATGGGAACTGAGATCCAATATTGTGTGACTACAAGGAAGGAGTCAAACTGAGTATCCCCAAGGTGGGAAGGGTAGGTGAGGAAGAGAAGATGAAGAATCCAGAACATAAGTAGATAAAGAAAAAAGAAAAGTAGTAGACTGTTTAAATGTGAAAAAGGGCTGTAGTGAAAGAGGGGAGGAAATTGCAGAGGAGGAAAAAAGAATGAGAATTACAAGTGGCAAGTGACAAGGAACTAGGTTAGGAACCCTATCTCCAGTCAGCATTATTAACTCCATCTTCCATAAATCTGAGCTCCTTCCCTGTAGCTTTCTCTAATCCTAAGCAGTGATAGAGTATTTTCTTTTGTACAAAAGCTCATTTTAACTAACACAATGATTTTGGAAAGAGAAAAAGACCCGTGGCCTAGAGTGAATCCAAGAAGACTTTTATTTTCTTCGCACTGACACTGGGCACCAATGTGAGAATGAATTACTATGGCTCCCCCTCATGTAGGACGAATAGACCTTAGAATTTATTTGTGGTACAACCTCTAACTACAAACAAAATCAATAGCTGAGAATTACAAACACTGGGTAGTCCCATGCCAAGAGATGGATTGCCTTAGAGCTAATGCAGGCTGGTAACACCCAGAGGCGATTAGCAGGTTTTTTGTTTGTTTGTTTTTAACTTTCCAAATCTTTAGGGTGAAAGAGCAAGGACTTGAGGCAGTAAATGATATTTACGCAAAACTTTTTTTAATGCCGATGACCTAAGGTGGCATTAGAAACACACTTGGCCACTACACAAACTAAATACTGACAACAAAAAGGCCGTGGTTACTTTACTCTTTAGCTCCAATCTTTGACAATCTGTAACCATTATATACATTTCTGGCTGAAAAAATAAAAGGTGTTTTACCACCATATTTTTGCCCTCCAGAACCCTTCTGAACCTTCAAAATTCCTAGGAAATTGAATTTACAGCTTTAATAAACCCCACTGCTACCCATCAATTAGATGCTACTTGACAATAAAACCATCCTCAAGCTCTTTCATCAAATCCTGGTGTTAAAAGTAGAGACTAGAGAACCCAAACCAGAGACACACACCAAAGCAAAGACATTTCCCCCTAGTTAAGTTAAATCAATGTCTTCCAATGGCATCCTTTGGAAAGGTACAGTTAAAAACACAGACGAAGGCTGGACACAGTGGCTCATTCCTGTAATCCCAGCACTTTGGGAGGCTAAGGCAGGCGGATCATGAGGTCAAGAGATCGAGACCATCCTGGTGAACATAGTGAAAACCCGTCTCTGCTAAAAATACAAAAATTAGCTGGGCATGGTGGCGCCTGCCTATAGTTCCAGCTACTCAGGAGGCTGAGGCAGGAGAATTACTTGAACCCGGAAGCAGAGGTTGCAGTGAGCTGAGATTGTGCCACTGCACTCCAGTTTGAAGACAGAGCGAGACTCTGTCTCAAAAACAAAACAAAACAAAACAAAACAAAACAAAACAAACAAAAAGATGAAAAGATTTCTCGTGTACACTCATCATATGAAAGAACCATGTTACATTAAGAATTATACTGTGTTGAAATATTCTCAGCTATCAAGAAAAACATCTATAACACCCCAGCTACATAAAGTATTTATAAAAACACCTTCTAGAAATTGGTAAAGATTGTGAAGCCTGCCAAACAAGGCATGGTGGTGCCACAAGTCCAAAAAGAATGCCACCTATGGGGTCTCAGAATCAGCTGTAATGGCAATGGTCTCACTCACTCTCCTAGTCTTGAACAACACCTGCTTCTCAAACACAGACCTTCCTTCTGGCAGGAAGGGGCCCTTACCTCTCAGGCTCCATGACTGAGTTAGTCTTGCTGTCACTTCTTACATGAGAAATGCAATAGCTCTTGAGACATTCTGTATCCACGGTGCAGATCTCCTGAGAGCATGCCAAGCTACCCAAACCCCAGTAATACCTCCAAGTTACAGTCATCTCCATAATGAAGTGTGGCGCTCATGCACCTTCTGCATTGGCCACCCACATGAAGAACAGCTTTCTTCAGCTGCGCTAAGAATGATGCATAGATGTAGATTTCCAAAGGCTATAGCAGCAAGATCACAGAAACCTTACGTGAACTTCAGAATCTAACTTCTCTTTCTTCCTTGGGGCTGGATCCTCCAAAGTGATCAGATCCTAACATGAATTTCCAAAATGATCATGTTTCTTCAGGAAATGTCTCTTCCAGGGCCCTTACTTGCCCTGCATTGCCCAGCCTTTCATTAGGCCATGAGGATTCTGGGAAAAATGCAAATTGCCTAGGAAATGCTCCTTTTTACAGAAATAATTTTTTGAAAATTATATGTGGGGCAGAACCTGATATAATCTATGAGAAGAGCCAGAATAGCCAAAGACATTTTTTTTTTATTGATGAGGATCTAGAACAAGGCAATTGTTTCATACCAACCCGGTGCCATTTCACAATATGTTTGGCACTGCCAAACTCTGTCTAAATCTCAGAGGAAAAGTCATTAGAAGAAAAATGATTAAAACAAGCTCTACAAAACAAAGCTATTTCTGTCCCTAGAGATGGTCCACTGTAAATGAACTGCCATGTATATTAAGAATACTCTGCCTGTCAACACATATGCTTTTCTCTAACAGTTATTAAAATAAGATCAATATTACTAGTGAAGCAATAAATGAAATATTTACCAAGAGAGAAAGGCAGTAAAGGACATGGAGATATGGGGGGTAGGGTGCTATTTTAGGCTGGATGGTCAGGGAAGGCCTCTCTGATGAAGTGACATCTGAGAGACCCCAGTGGAATAAGGGCGCAGGACCTAGGATCATCTAGGGGAGTGAGTTCCCAGAAAAGGCAACAGTCAAATCCCTAAAGCACAAAGAAGTATATTTAGTTTGTTAGATCAGTAAACTATGGTTTACCACCCGATTTTATAAATAAAGTTTTATTGGCACATTCATTTACTTATATATTGTCTATGGATGCTTTTGCTCTACAATGGCAAAGTTGAGTAATTGCAACAGAGACAGTTTGGTCAACAAAGCCTATTTACCAACTGGCCCTTTACAGAAAGTCTGTCAAACCACAATGTAAGATGAACACCAAGGAGGTGAATATAACCTGGAAAGAGAGGCAGGGGCCAGATCACTTTGGGCCTCGTAGGATAAAACCACCTAAACAACCACTTACCTACTAAACAACAAACACATCCCCAAGAGATTAAGAGTGCAGATATTATTTACAAATTTGGGTTCAAAGGTTTCTTTTCACTGCCTCATTCTAGGGTACCCATCTGACCTCTGCTTTATTTCTGGTCCCCAGGGTTCTCAGCCTTTTTTTCCATGCAACAGGGACGTACACATCTGAGAGGGTTCCAGGGACATATCCACAATAAGCCCAAACAAATGAGATTTAAGAAAATTGTCAAATGATCGTTCACAAATAATAATTATATGCTACAAGTTATTTTGATACAAATGTGATATTTTAAACTATATCATAAGACACAATGAAACTACTGCTACAGGCTATATTTTCCAGCATTTTTTTTTCAAGCAGAATTCTCCAGAAATGAAATGTATTCAAAGACCTTGCTAAGCAAAGTGTGGTCCAAAGACCAGTGGCATCAGCATCACCTAAAAGGTGGTTAGAAATGCAGAATCTCAGGCCTTGACCCAGACCTATTTAATCAGAATCCACATTTTCATGAGATCCCCAGGGGATTTGGTGATTAAGGGTTGAGATCCGGTTTTAATAGGGATTGGCTTCTAATTACTCTTTTCTAAGAGATGGAAATATAAAATTTTGAATTTCAAAGAGGTGAGCCTGGTTTGTACTATTCATGCTAGTGACAACCGAATACAACTGAAGTGTTTAATAATAGGGGACTGGCTAAATAAAGGCTGGTACATTTATCCATACAGAAATATTATGCAGCTGTCAAAATCAATACTGTAGGAGAATAACCTGACATATATTCAGAGTTAATCATTAAGTGAAAAAAATCAACTGTAGATAGGACTAAGACTAAAAAACTGTAAAGATAGGACTAAAGAACAGAATATAAATATTATAAACCTTAACGATATGATATAACTAATAAAATGAGGGAAGGAAGAGAGGAGGCATAAAAGGCAGTGTTGGCATGTTGATTTCATTATCTATGAGGTCAAAATATATCATTTAAGGCTGATAACTCAAGTAGTAGGTTGCAATTATATTTAAAGATATAAGTCAATCAATTAGTCAATAAATCAGTAGAACTGGGGGTTGAAAGATGGAGAAAAGTAGGAAGAAGGTGGAAATATAAATTTATTACACTTATTTTATAAGATGTTAATAAACACTCTCTAAAATATCAGTTTTAAGTAATCAATATAAAGTTAAAAATATAAACTTGAAACAGAAATTTAAACTTTCTAGATTATTGAAAGAAACACACATACACACAAACAAAACAAGCAAACAAAAAACCCAGAGACCATATGGTAAAAGAAGCTACCTAAACAGAATAATATAAAATGTGATGAGATAAGCAAGACTTTCATAAACATAAATAAGTTAAACTCACCTATTAAAAGAAAATATTCTCATAATAGATTATAAAAGAAAACACAACTAGTCTTTATATACAAGCAGCATACCTAATAAAAATAATTCAAGCTGAAAACAAAACTATGGGCAGAGGCACATGAGGCAAATGCAAACAAAAAGTAAGCAGGGCTTCCAGCCTTAATATCAGACAAAAATAAATTCAGGGAAAATGCAATAAAGAAAACAAAGCGGGCTTTGCATAATGATAAAGGGCACAATCTATAATGAAGACCTAAAATATGCTTTTATACATTTCAAAATCTAAAAGTGTTAAAAAATACTATAATCTCATGAAAATCACCAATAAAAACCATAAATAAAACTATTAACAAACAGAATCTATCAGCACATTAAAAAATAGTACATCACAATCAAGGGTGGTTTATTCCAGGAATAAAAGGATGGTTCAATAAATAAATCTGTAATATTAATTGATTATATTAATTGATCAAAAAGAAAAACCATAAGATTAATGTCCACTACATTGAAAGGAGATTTTGTGAAATTCTACATCCATTCTTAAGAAAAACCTTTTAATAACATAAGTACAGATAAGTACTTTCTTTTTTGTTTGTTTGTTTGTTTTTTGTTTTTTTGAGACAGAGTCTCATTCTGTTGCTCAGGTTGGAGTGCAGTGGTGTAATCTTGGCTCACTGCAACCTCCACCTCCCAGGTTCAAATGATTCCCATGCCTCAGCCTCTCAATAGCTGGGATTACAGGCACCTGCCACCACACCTAGCTAATTTTTGTAATTTTAGTAGAGACAGGTTTTCTCCATGTTGGCCAGGCTAGTCTCAAACTACTGGACTTGAGTGATCTGCCTGCCTTGGCCTCCCAAAGTGCTGAGATTACAGGTGTGAGCCATTGCACCCAGCCCAGACGAGTAATTTCTTAAGATTTCTGTTTGTCTATCTATCTATTCACCTACCCCAAAGCCAGGATCATGCTTAGGGGGAAATACTGGCACATGCTTATTAAAGTCAAGAGCAAAACAAAGATATCATTGATTACTATTCTGATTTAACATTTTTCCAGGTGCTTTAGCCAATGTAATGGACAAAGAGAAAAAAATAAGAGGCATAAAAATTGGGAAAAGAGGCTGGGCACAGTGACTCACGCCTATAATCCCAGCACTTTGGGAGGCCAAGAGGGGAGGATCACTTGAGGCCACAAGTTCAAGACTAGCCTGGCCAACAAGGCAAAGCCCCGTCTTTACTAAAAATACAAAAAATTAGCCAAGCATGGTGGCACACACTTGTAGTCCCAGCTACTTGGGAGGCTGAGGTGAGAGAGTTGCTTGAACCCAGGAGGCAGAAGTTGCAGTGAGCCAAGATTGCTCCACTGCACTCCAGCCTGGGTGACAAGAGTAACACCCTGTCTAAAACAAAACAAAACAAAACAAAACAAAACAAAAGAAAACCAGGGAAAATAGGAACTAAATTTTACATTATTTGAAAAGGAAATAATCACCTACATGGCAAATCCAGGCAGATCAACTGAAAAACCATTATAATTAGTAAGAGAATTTGGTAAAGGACTGGTACAAAATTAATATACCAGAATCAATAGTTCTCATGCACGCACACACACACAACAACAAGTTGGAGGAAATAATAGAAGAAAAGATCTACTGACCTTAATAGCAAAAGATAAAATAACCAGGAATAAACAGGGAATAGGAAGATCAATATAAAGCAAACTTGAAAGTGCAACTGAGGGGCAGTAAAAGAGGCTTAAACAAATGGTAGCATACCGTATTCTTGAATACTAAAACAATAACTTACAGGGGTGTCTTCTCCTTAAGTTACCTGTAAATTTAACGTGAGACCAATAAAAGTATCAAGAGAAATTTTGGGGACCTGGTCAAGTTAATTCTAAAGAACACAGGGAGAAAATAAACATGTTAAGTATAAGTTTTAAAGAAGAAAGCCAAAATAAGAGTAATAAAGAGGTGTCTAGCCCATTCCGATATTAAAACACGCCAAAGAGCTTCAGTAATAAAAAGTGAAGCACTAGAATATGGAAAAGCTGTCAGAGCAAAAGAACAGACCAGAAAGCCCAAAATAGATACAAATACACAAGAAATGTGGTATATGATACAGACGGGTTTAAAATCAGCCCGAAAGAGTTGGGTTATTTAATAAATGAACCTGAGGGAACTAGTTAGATACCTGAACAAATAGATGCCTGAATAAATAAAGTTGGATCCTTATCTGTAACCCCACTCCAAAATAAATACTAGGTAGATAAAAAACTTAAATATAGAAAATGAAAGCAGTGGGTAAACATGGAAATTTTTTTGCCATATGACAAAAACCCAGGTCATAAAATACATAAATTTGACAACAAAAAATTTCTACACAGAAACAAAAACAGCAAGAGGTTTGAACAAATTGAGCAAAAATATTTGAAATGCATAATTCAAAGAGCCAATTTTCTTCATTTACGAAGAGTTCCTAAATGAAAATTTAAAATTCCCAGTAACTCAACAGAAATCATGCAAAGGCTAAAACAGTTCACAGATAAATACAAATGACTCACAAATTTATAGAAAGATGTTCACCCATAATAAGAAATTTAAATTAAAACTATGAGGTGCCATTTCACCTCTCAGATATTGGCAAAGTACAGAAGACAGTTGGAAAACACCCTGTGTTGGTGAGGCTATGAGGAAATTGGCATTTTCATACACTGCTGGTAGGAATGTAAATGAGAATCACTTCTATGCAGCACAACATCTATCAACATTTTCAGTCAAATATCCTTTTGCCAGCAAATCTAAGAAATTATCCCAGAGAAGTATTCCCATATGTTGAAATGACATATGTACAAGGATTTTCGTTGTACATTGTTTGCAACAACAAAAGATTAGAAACGACCTAAATATACATTAATGGAGACTTGTTGAGTTATAATCTATCCATACAATGGTATACTCTGTAGCTGTGAAAAAGGAGGAAGCAGCTCTATTTGTGCTGATGTAATTACTAAGAAATATTGTTTGCTCAAAAAGCAAGAGGCACCCAATATTCCTTTCTGGAATTGCCTCTCATCAATTCCTTTTATTTGTTCCTTAACATCCAAGTCCTCAGAATGCATCCAAGCTTGTTATTCTCCTTCATGATTATCACCTTTCTCCCAGGTGGTTTTCTCTGACCAAAATGCTTTTTGTCCCCACCTTCTCTTTTGGGGGAGTACCTAGTCCTCCCTTAAACTCAGCACAGCGTCACTGCCTCCAGGAAGCCCTTCCTGACCCGTGATTTAAGATCCTCTTTTGAGGCTGGGGTCCTCGTTCAGATGACATACTCTCAGTGTGGCTTACCACACTGCACTGTAACTGATTACTGGTTACCTCCCCCATTTGACTGTGAGGTCCTTGAGAAAAGGAACCCCACCCCTTGTATCTGTATGAGCCAAATCCAGCACCAGGACTGGCAAAGTTTAGATGCTCTGTAAATGGATAGATGGATGGATGAATGAATGACATAGAGAATCTACTCCCCACCATAGCGTGGATGATCTTTTAGAAATGAAAATTGGGGGCTGGCTGCAGTGGCTTACGCCTGTAAACCCAGCACTTTGAAAAGCCAGGGCGGACAGATTACCTGAAGTCAGGAGTTTGAGACCAGGCAGGCCAGCATACAGTGAAACCCCTTCTCTACTAAAAGTGGTGGTGCATGCCTGTAGTCCCAGCTACTTGGGAAGGCAGGGGAATTGCTTGAACCTGGGAGGCAGATTGTGCCACTGCACTCCACCCTGGGGACAGAGTGAGACTCGTGTCTCTCAAAAAAAAAAAAAAAAAAAAAAAAAAGAAGAGAGAGAGAGAGAAAAAAGAAAATTGGATCATGTCACTCCCTTACATAAAAACTTCAAATGCACAGAAATAAAACTCAAACTCCTAAAAAAGAAAAAAGAAAGCAAGCAAAAGAATAGTGTGTTTAGGATGGTGTCATTTGCAGGCTTGAGAAAGAACAAACATGGCAGGGTGGAGGGAGATGTTCTCCCTATACACCCTACGTACCTCTTGACTTCTAAAATATATGCATAGAAGTACAACAATATTTTATTCCTTCCTGTATTTCCAAAATGTTCTAAAATGAGCATGTACTTCTTGTTGTAATCATTTAAAGAAAACCTCAAAAATAAAAGACGTTTCATTTCTGCGTAGTCTTTGGAGTTAGTTCCTCATTGTTTTAAAGATACGTTTCTTCTTCTCTCGCTTTGGTGTTCCAAATGAACAGTTTGAAAAATAGCAAACCTCATCGCTCGCTTTAAAAATGCACAACCATTTTCTTTGCTTGGATCTAATAATCACTAAATTTTCTTCCTATTTTAACATTTATGGTTTATGTCAGCGGCTCTTAATCTTTATTATGCCAGAGATCACATCAGGGAGGTTGTTAAAATGCAGATTCTCAGGATTCTACCCCCAGACATTCTGAGTCAGTGGGGGCCCTGGAATCTGCATTTTACCATTACTACAGGAGATTCCTATGTAGGTGGGTGGTCTATAGGGTATACTTTTCAAAACGTTCATCCATGACTTGTTCAGGAAAGAGTATTTTTCACGTAGAGGTGAAAATCCTATACAGTATTTAGGACTGCAAGTGATCTCTCCCTTGAAAAAACACATGCACACACACACACACCGTACACCTTTATAAGCATTCACATTGTGTCCTATACTTCATAATACAGTTTTGTGTGCACTCATCTTGTCTTCTCTCTCAGCTTTTTGAAAACGGGATGCAAGTCTTTATGTATCCTAGTGCTCCAAAGTTGTGAAATAAAAGTATGTGTGATAGAAACCAAAGCATATGGTTCAAAAGTTACTTTCTTTGGCTTCGGCAGTTGGTTTTCTCTGCCAACTATGTAAATTCTTAGTCATTCCCCTTCTCCTTCTCGCAAAGCTCAGCTCTGTGCAAGCAACTGTAACACTGCCTGCTAAGTCTAGAGGGGAGCTGCTGTTTTATTTTAAAATACATATATAAATCACTTCTGGTAGCTTTCTACGCCTTTCCCAGGACCTTTGATGAGCCCTTTCCTCTGTAAATTTTAAACTGGAAAAAAAAAAAAACTGAAAAAGCAGCACAAGTGGTTGAAATAAACATCCCAGAGGGTTTTCTACATTACGTAAATTTTCAAGTGTGAGGTGAAGGGACCCATGAGGTATAGTGGCAGCTCTACACCACCGCCTGGTGGCAACATGCTCCATGACATCCCAACCCCACCCCTGCATCCCTGGGTTCTTAGGGACGCTCATCCTATGCAGGAGCTCCTGTGTGTGTGTCCCCAGCAGTGCCAAACCCAGGGCATCTACAAATATTTGCTGGTATGAGTAGCAGGAACTAAAAGCACATAGCTCGAATTTTGATGTCTTCTGCCCAACTGAGGGTCACTGGTTCTTTCAATTGTGTAACTTTCTAAGATTTTGCAGCACAGAGCTTTTTGACTGACACACAGGTCAGTCAAAAGACAAATGTGGAAGACTGCCTATACTCAAAGCATAACTCTAATAGCACAAAACACACATGCCTGTCATCACTGGAAAAGCTCCAAAGCTTTTGAGAAAGGTCATTACACCCATCCACAGGGACACTCACCCTCACTCAAACCTGAAAAACTTAGGTCAGGGCTAGCATGAAAGTGATTGAGTCCCAGAGGTACAGCTCAATGACTTGGCCTAAAGAGCAGAGAGAAGAGAGAACTGAGTAAGGGTTTACCAGTCTGAAGGATGCTCACATAGGCCTCCAGGGACTCCACATCCACTAAGATTAGGAGACAAAATAACCCCAGATGGTGAGGATGGGAGTGGCAAAAGTGCTTTCAGTAAACATAAAGAACCTCCTAGGAAGTACCTGGAATCTTCTTTAGGGGTTCACTAGAAAGAAATTATCTTTAGTTGGGAATAAATGATGGCCCTGCCCAAGGTTGGGGGTGGGGAACACACTTGATGGCATTTTGGGGTCCCTTCCAACTTTAGATGTAGAGTTTCGCTTAACAGTCTCTATCAGTAGGCAAGATGGGATAATGTGAATAAAAGCAAAAACCAAGTTACTTGTTAGACTTGAACAGAAACGACTTCAGTCGTGTATAAAGTTATCACAGGGGCTGCATCTACCTCTGGGATTTCAAGTTCCCTGATGACAGAAGAATCCTTTAATGGAGGCTGCATGCTGGGTTAATGGTCAGGCTATGAGTGGAAATTCTGAGATCAATAGGCCTAAATTCGGGAAATCAAGGCTGCACCTAAAGCCTAATGGTCTGATGAAAGCACCAAATACTTATTGTTCTTTCTTCTTCTCCCTGTCAGGCCTTTAATTGATTCACACCCTATTTTTCCTAATGCCATCATTACATGCACCTTTGGGAAGAGGTGAGGAGAAGTGACAAAATTATTCACAGAAAATCCCATGCAAGATGGGCTTGAGGAAATCTAGACTCCACCTCAAAACAGCTGCATTCCAAAATCACTACTGAGGTCCACCCACCCACAGGTCAAGTCTCCTCTGTGCTTAAGTCTTTACCCCACTGGGAGTACTAATTGGATCAAACCTCTCTAATTCAGAGTTACAGGCATTTTGTTTTAGGGGAAAGTTTGAATTATACATTTTTAAAATACAAATGAGTTCTTTCCTACAGCAATGCTTACTGCCCTGAGCACTGCAGTAAAACTTAGATTAGGGAATTACTCCCTTGTGTGGGACTTTTATGAAATGGAAAAGTCCAAGGAAAGTATCAAGAAAATTAAGAAAGCCTTAAGAAAATAAATCAGTCAACAAAATTGTATCTTAAATACAATCAAAACTTCATGTTTAATAGGGATTCATCTGTTTCCCATACTCTCTACATGTCCAGTTCAGACAGAAATCATGGAAGAAAAGACTTTTCTGTGAGCTAGAACGGACCATCTGCTTGACCGCATGGCTCTGAGGGACAGCCAAACTCCCAACGGGCAAAGGGTTGTGAGGAAGAGCAACACATATCAGAAGAATTTTCAACAAGGGCTGAAACACAGTAAGGTTAGCCACAAAATGGAATTAATGAGAGAAGCCCCAACCCAATGGGAGTTTGCCTGAGTTTAATGAACCCAAACTTGTAACATTGTACCGGAAGAGGAAGGAACATTAAAATCCAGCCTGATTATCACTGTTTACAGAATTTCTCACCAGAGGCCCAGATGAAAAGGCTACTTACTCTAAAGCCCTTAGAACCCTATTGTGAACTGCGCATACGAGGGATCTAGGCTGCGTGCTCCTTATGAGACTCTAATGCGTGATGATCTGAGGTGGAAGTTACATCCCGAAACCACCTCCACCACCACCCCGTCCATGGAAAAACTGTCTTCCACAAAACTGGTCCCTGGTGCCAAAAATGTTGGGGACTGCTGCCTTAGAATCTAAGAAACAACTCAAGCAGCCAACAGGTCTGGAGTTACACTTCCAGCCCTCCCCTTTGTACACACTCAATACTTCTTGCTGAACTGGCTATTAATAACCACTTGTGAAATCCCTCCCCACACCTGCACTTAGTCCTTTGTCCCTTCCTACCTTCCTTTACTGAGTGGTGACAAAATAATAGAGAGTGGAAGATGGTGATGGGCAATGAAGAAGGACCTATTTCTGAAGAGATGTTTTAAAGATATTTTATTTTTCAATACCAGTAATGACTGAAAATGAAAGAATTAAAGCAGGAAGCAAAACAAAAACAAACAAGAAACCCAAAACTTGCAACCTAAACTTTCTGGGAAAAAAAAGATTGCTATAAATGTTAAAAGACTTAAAGAGAACATTTACAATGCAGCCCTGATGTACCTAATCATTACTTCGAATGGCTGGATGTTTTAAGCTGAGAATCTCCCCAGTGCCTTTCTAGTGCTCTAAAATCATCCCCCAAACAGATGAGAAATGAGACAAACAGGTCTCCCTTCTTGAGTACATAATTTTTATAAATTGCATCGGACCCACAGTAAATGTACTTTAGAGAGTTTCACCAACACTAAAGATCAAATGGCAGCAAAAGATCAGGGAAAGAATGTAGAAGAACCATGCAGTCACAGAGCTAACCTGCAAGCTGCCATTTCAGGTCCTATACACCTGAAATCAAATCCATAGCCAGTGGTGAGAAAGACCACATCAGAAGTTAGCTGCATGACAGCACAGCTGGGTCCTATCTCCCTGCCAGGGGTCTCAACTGTAACTCGCGCTCCAACTGCTCTGCAGTCAGGGTGCCCTGGATGGCTTCGCAGCCCGGATTGAACACAGAGTAGGCGCTCTTCTCTCCCTCCTTCTTCTCTTCAGGGCCTCGTGTCCCGACGTACATCCAATAGAACAAGGACAGGACAAAATATGCCAGGCCAAATTCCAGTTCCACAAACAATCCCAGCAGGACCAACCAGAGAAGAACCTTCAAGAAGGTGATATTGGTCAGGAAAGACTGGTCCCAGGCTGATGGCAGAGGAATGGCTATGTTCCTCAGTGGCTGTGATGTGCTGCCCTGGGGCTGCGGCGCTTCCTAGGATACACAAACAAACAAAAGAAAGAATAAACGGTAATGGAGCTGAGATGATCAAAAATAATCTGAAAAGGCAGTTTTCATTGCTGTGAGAAGGCTGTTGGCTCATTGATTTCTATTCTCTCACCCTACTCTCTAAAACAATCATCTCCAAAGAATCTACGTGCTCTGCTCCAACTGATCAGCACAGTTTTGATCAGCAATCAAAACTGATCAGCACTTAGTGAGATGAGACCTAATAAAAGCCCTACAGCATTCAGACAGATTCTTATTCGTGGGAGTCATTTCTTCAGATTAGTCTGCTGCTAAGAAGAGCTAATTTGTGCCCCATACAGAAACTCCTGAATAACTGATAATGCAACAGTCATGACAAATGCTTCAAACATAGTCGGAGTCAACGTACCTTTGTTGATCTGATTAGATGACCTAAGATATTATGACTGGCATGATTCTAAAATAGAGACAGGAAACAAAAATCCTTTTCACGTTTAAAAAAAAAAAAAAAAATCAGCCAGGCGCACACCTGTAATCCCAGCACTTTGGGAGGCTGAGGCAGGCAGATTACATGAGCTCAGGAGTTTGAGACCAGCCTGGCCAACATGGTGAAACCTCATCTCTACTAAAAATACAAAAATTAGCCAGCATGGTGGCACATGACTATAATCCCGGCTACTCAGGAGGCTGAGGCATGAGGATCGCTCAAACCTGGGAGATGGAAGATGCAGTGAGCTGAGATTGTACCACCATACCAGCTTGGGTGACAGAGCAAGACACTGTCTCAAAAACAAAAACCACTGTTACAGCCATTACGGCCCTCTTACCTTCCCATCCCCTGTGACTAACCTACACAGGTCGTTGTCACTCACCCAAGACCCAGCCAATGTCTCCTAACTAGACTCCCTGCCTCCTATCTCTTCTCTCCCCAAGCCATCCTATGTACAACTGCTAAATGAATTTTCTTAAAGACCCATTATCCTCCTGCCCACAAATCTTCAAAAACTTTCACTGCCTATAGGATAAAATCCAAACTCCTTGGGCTAGAACCCAAAGCCCTCAATTTGTTCAACAGATTGAAATGCCAGTACACAGGCTCCTGTGCCAGATGCTAATGGCAGACACAGGTATTTAGACAGCTCTGTGTCCAGTCCACTGTTCTCAGAACTCTTTAAGCATGCCCTACAATTAGGAATACATTTGAGACTGTAACCCAGAATACATATATGCAACAACCTTTCACAAGTCAACACTTACCCTCCCGGAGACATTCTCTTGTATTTCCTATTCTATTTTAAAAACATTTTTAATAGGGGACAAGATCTTCTATATTAATTTCACCATCCACTAGTGGGTCACAGTGGTCTAGGAAATTCCATTACAACACGATCCACAACCTTTTGTTCCATAAATGACCCTTCTACTCCAGCTTAACTGGTCTTATTACCCAAAGATATTCTCAGTCCTCATCTCAGGCCTAGAATTCCATCCACTTCCTCTTTCTTCCTCAACTATTTGCCTTCCATCCAGGCAAGCACAGTTCATGAACTGTCAGCCCTGACCTCCCTGGCCATCAGGGAGGGTGCCCCCTCTGCCTCCCCGAGCACCAGCTAGCTCTCCTACTCATTGAGCACCAAACTATTCAGTACTACAGTGTCTCTCTTTTAATATAGGTCATGTCATGTGTGATGCCAGATTGTTTAAGTACCAGGAGGCAACGTGTCTCCAGATCCAAACACGGCATCCCACACTTAGGTTCTCAATACACAGCAGAACTTTTAGTTCATCTCTTCAGTTACATCCCCTATTCTTCTTCACATGAATATTTAAAAGGGGATCACAAATACTGGTTATCTGATTTATGATGCTTCAGAAGTTCTATTTTGTCAGAACCTTCTTTCTTTAGCATCAACACTGTAATTAGTATCTCCTCGGTTAGATTAGAAAGTCTGATTGGAGAGGCCCTTATATTATCAGCCACATCCCTGACCCCCAATACTCTAAGAAACGTCTGTTTCAGATCTGACATGCATGCACAGTACTTCTGGCCCAAGAAGAATGCATCTGGGCAGTGTACTGGGCAAGGGGGAGAGTAGCATGAGATGACAGGGCTAAGGAGGGAGGGCAGGAGGGTGGGAGCCAGATCAAGTACAGCCAGGCAGGCTGCAGTAAAGATTCTGGAAATGGGAAACAGCTGAAAGTCTAAGCAGGGAACTTATAATCCACTTTTCATTTAAGACTGCTCCAGCTGTCATCAGGAGCAGTGGTTCCCAATCCCCAGACCCGTATGGATTTGTGGCCTGTTAGGAAACAGGCCATACAGCAGGTGGTGAGCGGCCAGTGAGCATGCATTACTGCCTGAGCTCCACTTCCCGTCAGATCAGCGGTGGCATTAGATTCTCATAAGACCATGAACCCTACTGTGAACTGCGCATGTGCAGGATCTAGGGCGCCCGCTCCTTATGAGAATTTAACTCATGCCTGATGATCTGAGGTGTAACAGCTTCATCCTGAAGCCATTTCTCCCCGCCCCCGGGTAGAAAAATTGTCTTCCACGAAATCCCTTGGTGCTAAAAAGGTTGGGGAGGAGGCCTAGCAAGAGAGAGCCAGACAATGACCAGGGTGGTGACAGCAGTCAGATGGAAATAATGGATTGATGGACACAAAATACATTTTGAATATACATGTTGAAATTCACAATAAACTAAATTTATCGTTTAGGGAGTACAAAAAGAAGAATGCTCCTATGCCACCATTTACTGAGAGCCTTCAAATGTATGAACTCTTGTAATCCAGGAGGCAGGCATTATTACTCCCAATTTACTGATAAGAAAACACTAAGAGGTTAAGTAATTTCCCTAAAACCATACAACTAGTGATAGGCAGAGATGAGGTCAGTCTAGGATCCTAGGATGGTCTCCTCCAAAACCCATTTTATTTAATTAAGGGCCTTTATAGGGGGTGGCAGGAGAAAGGTTAGGGAGCTAGAGGGAGATGGGTGTGGGGGGCAGTGGGGTAAACAAACTGACGAAGGGAACAAAGAAGAGGAGAGACACGGACATTCCTCTGCCTCATTTGGAATTTGTCTGAGTACCACTTCCCTTCTGCTGTAAAACCTGGGTGAAGAAGTGTTTGTGACTATTGCATCATACCCAGGCATGGTCCAAGGAAGGCACTGCCATACCTCAAATATCAGGCTGCTTCCTACCTCAGGGCCTCTGCACTTGTGGTTCCCTCTGAGAGGAATGCTCCCTTCCCCTCACACATCACCTGATTGGACCCCTCCTACTACAAACAGCAAAACTGTCACCCTATGTGCCCTTGGCTTAGTCCCTGTTTTTGCCAGGGTGGTTTCTTCTTGTTAAATGTCTCCTCCTTAGTGAGTTCTCCCTGCTCAGCTGATTTAAAATAGTACTCTGCTACCCTCACCCCTAATTCACTATCACAATCTACTGGTTCTATCTTTTTTCTTTCATAGCATTTATCTGGTTTTGCTTATTGTCCTCCTTTCCCTGCTGCCCAAGCTCAAATGCAAGTTGTACAAGAGTAGCACTTGTGTCTTAATCACACTGTCTCCCAGGATTTAGGACAAAGACTGGAACATGGTGGGCACATGACAAGATTTTTGTTGAATGAATGAATGATAGTGAGGGAAAGGGAGAAATTCAAGATAACTACTAGATTTTTGGGGGGTGAGGCAAAGCTGTGCTTAGCCAGGCGACTCCAAAGGAGAGCCTTTGAGCAGAAAGCCAGCCTGAGCCAAGGCCTGGAGGTCAGGAGTGGTGGACGGGTATGGGGAATGGGTTCTGGGGCAGGGTGGTATGCAGGGGGCTTGCCTGGGATATGGCTGGAGAGGGAAGCAGGAGGTTTCTATAGGAATTTTAAAAGTTACCAGCATTTTGTCCTAATGTGGAAGAAGCTCGTCACAGAATTATTTCGGGAAACTGCTTTTCTCCAAGCAAAATCTGGTAGTGGGAAGGAGGATGTGGATACTTCCTCATCAATGACTACTGAAAAGACGCAGCGGCATTGTCAGTCAGAGGGAGGCCCGGGTGGGGGCAGAGGCATCATTGTGGTCAGAGCTCGGCCCAGATGGAGGCCGCAGTGGCTTCCATCCATGGCACAGCACAAGGCAGCTGCAGCCTCGGCGGTTCATTTGTGTTGCTCCAAATGACATGGTTTAGTTATTTTGATGGCCAAGGAGTAGTATTCCTTTGTGCATATACATTACAGTTTCTCGATCCCTTCATCTGTGGATGGACAGGAGATAAAGTTTTTGGAATCTCCATGCCTGAGATTAAAAGGTGTGGGACTTTCTCTACCAGGCTCATTTCCTTGGACCTAATGTCCTCTAGGTTTCTCCACGTGGCTGTGGATGACAGGATTTCCCAAAGCTTTATGGCTGAAGCATATTCCACAGTGTATCTGTACAGTGGTTTCTTTATCCCTTCAGCTGTGGATGGGCAGGAAAGGTTATTTACCATGATGACTTCTAGGTTCAACAGTGTGGCTGCAAATGATGTAATTTCATTATATTTTTCTGGATGAAGAGTATTCCATTTGTGTATACATACTACAGTTTATTTATCCCTTCATCTGTGGATGAACAGGTTTCTCCACATGACTGCAAATGGATTTCATCCATTTCTGTGGTGAAAGGGTATTCCATTCTGGATATATATTTCAGTTTTGTCATCCCTTCATCAAGGGAATAACAGGTTCAACTGTGTGGCTCCAGGTGATATGATTTCAGTATATGTGCATGGCTGAAGGGTATTCCATTGTGAATGAATACTACAGTTTCTGTATCCCTTCATCTGTGGATGAACAGGTCTTTCTCCATGTTGCTGGAAGTGCGGTGATGTCCTAAAGTTTGATGGCTGAGGAGTATTCCACTATGCATATATACTAGAGTTTCTGTATTCCTTCATCTGTGGATGAACAGGACTGTTTTACATTTGGCTTATGCCAATGGCCATGTGGAAGCAGTCACTCTCCAGGTGAACTGAAAATGCCAGACTGACATTGGTGACAAACAAAACAGGATACCTTTGATGAAGGCTGTACATTGCGAGGAAGAGATTTGTGTCATCACTCTGCTAGAACGTGGCACCAATCCAGATCTTATGGATGTCTACAGCAACAACGCACTACACTACGCTATCTATAATGAGAACACACCACTGGCAGAAAAACTGCCTTCACACCATGTGAATACTGAAGTGCTGAACAAGCATGGAAACACACCACTTTTACTTGCTATAGTTTGCAAAACACAGCAAAAGGTGGAATTTTAGTAAAGAAACAAGCAAATGTACATGCTGTTGATAGGTTGAAAAGAACAGCCCTCATGCCTGTTGTACGTTATGGCTTGTCAGGTATAGTTAGCATTCTTCTTCAACAAAATATCTGCATACTCAAGAGTATGTATTAACAGACTGCAGAAGATTATGTATTTCTGATGGTCTGACAAACACAACAAATTTTGCAACATTAAAAAAAAACATACTTGAAAACAGTCTTCAAAATGACAACCCAGAAGAAGCATCCAAGAAGAATGCAAGTTTGAAAAAAGGAGGAGCAAGTGCAAAAGATTCTGGGAGTTCTGAAGCATCTGCATTCAGTATTTTCAAAAAACTATGTGTTGATTCATGCCCTAAACCAGATGATGAAGACTTGACTTTTACTACCAAGCAGAGTATCCCTGAGAGTGTTTCAAAGTCTTTACTTGGACCTTCATATAAAAAAGGAAAAAATACATAGTAAATGGAAAGGGAGAAGGGCCTCCTGAAAAACATCCTTCCCTAAAGCCTACCATGGAAATGATTCTTTTGTGAAGAAAGCAATAGAAAGGAAGAATGAACAAACATCCAAAGCAGAACAAGAAGTACAAGTGACCTCAGAGGAAGAATAAGAAAAGCTTGAAAGTGAAAATAAATAGCCACAGGTTGAAGAAGCTAGAAAGAAGCACAAAAGTAAAAAAAAAAAAAAAAAGTATCAAAAAAACCTGTAGGATAGTACATCTGCTGACGGCGATGATAAATTAATTCAACAATGGAAGAGTGGAAAACCTTACCATCAGCAATTTCCTAGGAAGGAGAATGAAGAGCATGCTAGGCCTGCAAAGAAAATGTCAAATGAAAAGAAAAAGGTCAAAAAGCAAACTCATTTAGAGATGAACCTGATGACTTAACTCGGCTATCTGAAACAGCTTCAGAGGATCATGAGGAACCTTACCCTCATTATAAGAAGTTTATGATGCTCATTAAGCAACATGGAATAGATTGTAATGATTCTCATATCCTAATGGAAATCCAGAATGCATTTATTTCTGTGAAAAGTCCCTGGACCTTAAAAAAAATTATCTGTGAACAACTTACACTAGACAATAAAAATATGAAAACTGAGTTTAGTGTACTGAAGGAGCTATCCAAAACACAAGAAATGAAGTCGCAGTTCAATATTAAAAAGTAGAATGGAAACAAGAACTCTACAGTTTGAATGCACCTTAAAAGAAGAAGATAAGAAATGCCAATATGTTGTATGAAAACATTAGGGAAGAGTTAGAAAGGAAAGTGGAGCAACATAGGAAAGAAATTGAAGTAAAAGAACAGCTTGAACTGACCATCGGATCACTAGAAATGGAATTGAAAGCTTGAAGAAATACTTTAAGTCAAGATTCTTGCAGTCATAGAAAAAAGAAAGACCTGATACATGAAAATTGCTTGTTGAAGAGAGATACTGCCTTTATTGTGTATGTAAGTATACACAATAAAAAATAAGAACCTCAAAAAGGAAAAGAAATATTTAAGGACATTGAAATTATTAAAGAAATGAATGATGACCTTCAAGAGACTATAAAACTCAACGGAAAATGTTAACAAAACAGTATCCCAGTATGGTCAACAGCTTAACGACCTCAAAACTGAGAACACATTGCAAGTCTAAACTGGAGAAGGCAAAACAAAACAAGGAAAGACTGGAAGCTGAAGTTGAGTCATTCCATGCTAGACTGGCTGCTGCTATAAGTGAGCGTGATCAAAGTGTGAAAACAAAAAGAGACCTAGAACTTTAGAGAGAGCACAAGACGTTTCTTTACAAGAGAGAAAATGAGTTGATATTTCTGAACTAAAAGATAATGAGTTTTTAACTGAGCAACTTTCCGAAGCTCAAATTAAATTCAATACCCTAAGAAGTAAACTCCACGACACAAGAAATTCTCTCAGAGAAAAGGTTTTGGTTTTATAAAGTGTACAAAAGGACCTAAGTCAAGTAAATCCTTTGGAAAGTGGGACTATCTAGAGGAGAGAATATCTCAACTACAACATGAAAATCTGCTGCCTCAACAACTAGATGGTGCTCACAAGAAAGGGGTACCTTACAAAAGGTAATTAATATCCAAGGATGCTGCCTTGAGAGTGAAAAGGAAGGTCTTCTGCTAGAAGGGAAAAATAAGGAGTTAATCAATGAATGTAATCATTTAAAAGACTGTTTCAGTACGAAAAAGAGAAAGTTGAAGGAGAAGTAAGTATCAAAAAAAATATTCTCAAACTCCCAGAAGGAAAATTTAAAATATTTGGCTATGGCTACATGTTGAACCTAGCTGAATATGAAAATAGATGAAAAATGTGTTTACCATACTGTATAATTCCATTTACATGAAACATCTGGAAAAGACAAATGTATAGAGATAGAAAGTAGATTGATGTTTGTGCAGGGCTGGGGTTGGAAATGGGTAGTAACTGCTAACGTGCATGAGGGGTCTCCTTGGAGTGATGGAGGTGTTCTAAAGTTGGATTGTAGTGATGGTTGCATGACTCAGTAAATTTACTAAAAATCTTTGAATTGTATGTTAAAAGAGATAAATTCTGTAGTATGTAAATCTTATTTCAATAAAGCTGTTTCAATTAAAACACAAAATTAAAATAATTTTAAAAAATAGAATGCTAAAGAAATCTCTGACAGGCCACAGTGTGCCATCAAAATTATCTGACATGAATTGTAAATTAGAATTTTTCTTTTCTAAACTAGAGGCAGAATCTGAAGAAAAAAAATTAAATGAGAATTTTTACACCAGAGCAAACCCAGAAATGGTAACAGTCAATGAAAACGAGCTTAAGGCAGAGTCCCTTATGAAAAACAGAGCAATTAACAAGAAACTGGAGGTCCAGCATTTCCTCTCATCCTTTGGCCA
Source organism: Rhinopithecus bieti (assembly GCF_001698545.2). Classification (NCBI taxonomy): domain Eukaryota; kingdom Metazoa; phylum Chordata; class Mammalia; order Primates; family Cercopithecidae; genus Rhinopithecus; species Rhinopithecus bieti. The sequence goes on from NW_016804694.1 coordinate 3,982,883, forward strand.
TCAGCTTTTGGGTTCTCAATAATGGAAGTTTTTCTCTGAGTTCAGTTTCTCTGGGTCCAACTCAATGATCTCATTCCTTTGGAAATGAGACATACAGTCAAAAGCTCATTGCGTGGGTTAGACATTGTTTTTAACTGCAGAGAGAAAAAGAATAAGGGAAATGGTTTCTAAAATCTTAAGCAAGTGTTGTACTTAGAAAGTTCTAGTCAACAACAAAATTATCCAAAGACAATTAACACAAACTTCACACAAGGAAATGGATTGTTTGAACTCTGCTGCGCTCTTTTCACCTTTCTGCAAGTCACCTGGAATCCTGTATATCACTGAGAATATCAAATCAAAATTAATAGGTTCACTAATTTTTAAAAATCCCCTCAAATGGTGTGCAATAACAGATGAACTTAACGGAGATAATTTTAACGCGAGCAAGGTACACTTTTCTTCCACTACATTTGCATTTTAAAGGGAATTTTTTAGTTCTTATTACACTTATGAGGAACAAAGCACTTATCCCTTGATACGTTTTGTCCTGTATTTCCACATAGACATTTCAATCTCACCGCAAGCCACCTTACCATTTTACTGATGAGTTAAAACTAAATGAAAACACAAAAGGATGCAAATTAAATTCATCTGCAAAATAAGAGATTATCAAAAGAATTAAATGTGAAAAGGTTTTCATACTAAATCACTTTCTGTTTTTGTCTTGAACATTGACTGTGGAACTTGAATAAGCTTCTGCCACTACCGCAGTTTCAGTTACCACACTTTGGTAAATTCTGTATTCAAATGCATTTCTAAGTCACAGGCTACGTGGGCTACTAGCTGCATGTGCCCCAGGTGCGAATCAAATGAAGTTTTAATTACTGCTACTTTTGATCAGTATCCAATTAGACCTTTTACCCTCCATTAGCAGAGGGCTGTGGCTCAACTTGGTTGTGGAGAGGTTTCCCAAAGCCACAGGGCGTCACGATAACTCAATTCGGGGTGAATAAATTAAGGGCAGAGGTGCTTTCTTCCAGGACCCTCGACTCTCGCCTCCAGCCTCGAATCAGGAGCTGCATCGGTCGCGGGCTGGAAAGAAAATGTCAAAACCGGTAACAGTGCTGACACATGCGGCGGGAGATGAGCGGTCCAGCCCTAGAGCAGGAGGGAGGCGCCAGCAGCCCCGCCTCCGGCAGCTAGGGCCACACCCCCGGCAGCTAGGGCCGCCCCTTCGACTGTGGCTCCGAGGCCAGGTCCTAGGGCCGAGGTTTCCGTCTTCTCACCTGAACTAGGCCGGGCTGGGCCCGGGCACTTGCGGGCCTAGGATTCCACACCAGGAACCGCTTTAGCCACCCTGAGGCTGCCTTTAGAGTCGCTGCTGCTTCCGCCTTCTCTCCTGGGGTTTGTGCGCCCTGACTGGCAGCGCTGGGTTGGGCTGCCAGACCCGCCCGTTTCCGCGCCGCCCGAAACTCAGCTAACCGTTGTTCCATGGCGCGCGCCTCGCTTCCGTTGGCCGGTAAGGGAGCGCGCGCTCGCAGGCCGCACAGCCGTTGCCTCCTCTAGTCCTGCGCCGGGCCGCCGTGCGCCTGCGTGGCAGGAGCCCCTGCTGCGCGTGCGCAGTGGTGTGACCCGCGTCCACTTCGTTTGCGAAGTCTAGCGGGTGGTGTGTGTCCTCAGCCGTCCTCTCTTCACAGGCATGTGGACAAAGTGTCACCTCCTCAAGCCAAGTCTAAAGCACAGGGGTGCCCCATTGCCCCTCTCCCAAGGGCCGCTCTGCCTTGCTCCATCTCACTTAAGGGCTTGAGCCCCCACTTGATCCGGCGTCCTGTATTCGGGATCTCTGTTGGGCACCAGTGAAGAGCGCCACAGTGAGAAGATGGTTCCAGGGCATGGGAGAGGCCCGTGATCCCTAGGACGTTCCAGCGTCAGGAGAAAAACAGGCTACATCCTACCCTTTTATCAAGGGTATGCCAATCTTAGTACCTGGGGGTGACTTTCTCACTGCTCACAAAGCAGGCTGTGCAGCTCCATCACTGCTCTTGCCACGTTGGAAAATTGTCTCGTTTTGTGTCTAGATACGTGAGAACCTTAAAAAACCAACAACAAAAACTTTCATTGGGGTGCAACATAAAATACACATATCTTAAGAGTATGGCTCAGTAGATTTGTCTTATGTATACACCTGTGTAACTACTACCCAGATGGAGATAAAGAACATTTCTGTACTCTGGGAGTTCCCTTGTGCCCTCTCCCAATCAGTACCCTCCCAAAAGGACACAGTTCAGGTTAGGGGCTGTTTTATACGTTCTTAAAGCTGTAAGTATCTAGCTAAGTGTCACTCACATAATTAAGACTCAAATATTTGTTGGATCTGGCTGAGGTTGAATTGAGAAATTAGACAAATTAGAACGGAGTCATCCATTCCTTTAACAAACGTTTACCTAGGGCCTGCTCTGTTTCAAGTCACAGGCACTGGGGATGCTGGGATGAAAGGAAAAAACAAACAAGAAAACCTGTTTTCTTAGAGCTTACACTCCAAATGGACAGACAGACAATAAACAAATGTGTAACTACATGTTTCATATCATATCAGGTACTGATAAGTGCTGTGAAGAAAAGTGAAGCAAAGTAGGCAATGGTGGAGGTATTAGAGAAGACCTCCCTGAAGGTTTGTCATTTGAGCATAGACTTAAATGATTGAGTGAGGCATGTAGATATCTGAACAGGAGTGTTTCAGTCAAAGGAAACAAGTGCAAAGGTCCCAAGGCCTCAAATAGCATGCTTGACCTGTTCACGGAACATCAAGGAGGCTGTTATGACTGGATTGGAAGGAGGGAGAGGGAGGCAGGAAGGAAGGGAGGGAGGGAGGGCACAAGGTAGAGAGGGGAGGAGGGAGGGAAAGAATGACAGAAAATAACGATGCTAGGGACAAGATCATGCATGTAAGGCCCTGTAGGCCATGGTGAAAACTAAGTGTGTTAGGAAGCAGTTAGTGGATTTTGAGCAGGAGATGATATGACATATTTTTAAAGGATTACACTGGCTGATGGAGGTATAATCCTTTGATCCTTCCAGGATACAAGAATAGAAGAAGGGAAACCAGCTAGGAATAAGTACAGTAGAATGAAAGACTAGTAGTTTGAGCTGGAGTGGTAGTGATGGAGGTCACGAGAACTGGTCAGATTCTGAATGTATTTTGAAGATCTGAACCAACATGGTGTGAGACAGATTGGATGTGGAATGTGAGAAAAAAAGGTATCAAGGATGACAGGGCCAGCCATGGTGGCCCACGCCTATAATCCCAGCACTTTGGGAGGCCGAGACAGGGGGATCGCTTGAACCTGGGAGTTCAAGAACAGCCTGGGCAACATAGCAAGACCATGTCACTATAAAAAAAAAAAAATGACAGTTTTCTTCCATTGCTACCCCACTCGTCCCGCTCCCGCATACACACACACATGCCCTGAGCAACCAGGCAAATAGTGATGGAGCCCTTTACTGAAATGAGGGCATACTGGGAGGAGAGGATTACAGAATAAACATTGAAAGTTTTGTTTTGGACATAGAAAGAACTTGAGATGCCTATTGGATATCCAAAAAATAGGCAGTTAGATAGTGAAAATGAATTGAGGGGAAAGTCAGGACCGGAGGCACCCACTGGGATTCATCAGTGTGTGTATATTTAAAGCTGTGAGACTGGATAAGATCAAACAGTGTGTGTGGATACCAAGAGATTTGAGGACTGAGCCCTGAGTGGATTAGAGATGGTTTGTAAGAGAAAAGAATGGGATTACACCACAATGTCCTCTCTTTGAGAAACCACAGAGAAAATTTCTTGCCCATTTTGGTGTCAGGAGTATGTCTGCTTCTCTTGAGAGATGGGATTCTTTCACTGATTTTGTCTCCCACTTGATAATGACTCTAAGACCTTAGACCCACATCTTGCAGGCATATAGAATTAAGGCATATGATTTGTGGGCGGTTGCAGTCAGGGTCCCTGACGGGAAACATGGCACCTTCCAAAGGGTGAAGTAAGAAGGACTTAGTGAAGAAGTACGTTACAAAGGTATGGCAGGATGAAGGAAGTCAGCAAGGGATGGTTCACAGGAAGTGCTACCTGTCTCTAGGCCTGAAGCAGCAGGAGGACAGAGCAGTTATCAGAACCCAGTGAGCCTTGTAGCTATAGGAGAAGCCAGGAGACACAGGAGCCCTTCAGGGAACATAGAACAGGTAGAGAAGGGTGGAAAGAGGATCAGAAGAGGGAAACAAAGAACATCCAGGCCAGTGCTAACGTGGTTCCTGCTCTGTCTTGCTTTGGAAACCTTATTTTGTTTTTGCTTTGTTTTATTTATCATGAATTTACTTTTTCTTGGTGCTTTGTAAGCCTCTTCAAATCCTTTTGGAAGAGGTTAAAAGAATAGAAAAAAGAAAAGATGAAAGAGACAATCATGAAGAACAACTCCTGCCAAGCCAACTTCATTTCCTCTGATAGTATTATGAGACTAGTAAATAAGAAGGGTCACCAGAATGTGCTTCATGTGTGAATTTCATTAATTTTTATTATGAAATGTTTTGTGAATACCACATTTTACATCTATATAATGTGTATGTGTCATACATATAAATTATAAATAAAATACCCACATGCCTTGTGGCCCTTGTCCCCACCCAAATTTCATGTCAAATTGTAATCCCCAGTGTGAAGCTGGGGCCTGGTGGGATTGGATCATGGGTGTTGTTTCTAATGGTTTAGCACCACCCCCTAGTGCTGTCTTGTGATAAGAGTTCTCACTAGATCTGATTGTTTAAAAGTGTGTGACATGACTGGGTGCAGTGGCTGACACCTGTAATCCCAGCACTTTGGGAGGCCAAGGCAGGTGGATCAGTTGAGACAAAGAGTTCGAGAGCAGCTTGGCCAACATGGTGAAACTTTGTCTCTACTAAAAATACAAAAATTAGCTGGGCATGGTGGCACACGCTTGTAATCCTAGCTACTCAGGAGGCTAAGTCATGAGAATCGCGTGAACCCAGGAGGCGGAGGTTGCAGTGAGGCAAGATGGTGCTGCTGCACTCCAGCCCGGGCAACAGAGCGAGACCCTGTCTCAGAAAAAAAAAAAAAATGTGTGGCACTTCCTTGCCCCTTCTCTCTTCCTCCTGCTCCAGCCATGTAAGACCTACCTGCTTTCCTTTCACCATCTGCCATGATTGTAAGTTTCCTGAGGCCTCCCCAGCTATGCTTCCTATACAGCCTGCAGAACTGTGAACCAATTAAACCTTTTTATAAATTACCCAGTCTCAGGTGTTTCTTCATGGCAATGCAAGAATGCACTGATACAGGCCCTGTTATATAATTGAGTCATTGGCCCAATTCTGTATTCCTCTCTGTATCCATGCCATAAAAGGCAGAGTATACTTCCCCATTCCTTGACTGTAAACTCAGCCATGCAAATTGCTTTGGCCAAATGGGATGATGGCAGAAACTATGCAAGCAGGAACTTGAAGTGTGTTTGTCCTGTTGAGTAAATTATCATAATATTCCACATTTCCATGAGATAAACTTGCAACAGCTAGCCAACTAATCCAAGAATAATGAAAGATATTTAGTCTGTGGTCACTAGGCTGACCCAGAGACTTGCAGTTTAAAGCTGAGCTGCCCAACTGAGCCCAGCCTAAAATAGCTAACCCCCAGCTTACCCTAAAATGTATGAAAACAAATGCTTATTTTACATAACTGAAATTTTGCAGTTGCATGTTACACAGCAAATAGTAACCAATACATACATACCCAATACCCAAGAAGAACATTTTAAGTTCCCCGTGTCCCTGTATGCTCATTCTTGATTCCTCACTCCTTTAATCTATTAAGGTGATGAGGTATAGTGATTGATTTTCTGTTATTAAAATCATCCTCCATTCATGGAATAAATAAAACTCAAGTCACTTTATAAAACATAAAACTCAAAGCTAGATTCAGTTTGAGAATTTTCTAGAAATTTTACATCTTTTGTTCATTAATGAGATTTTCCTATAATTTTCTTTTCATGTGCTGTCCTCAAAAGGTTTGGGTTTTTAGATAGATTGTGTCAGCCTTATGAAATAAGCTGAAGTGTGCCTCCATCTTCCACCCCCCTCCCAATTTTCTAGAACAGTTTGAATAAAATAGGAATTAACTCTTTCTTTAATGTTTTGGTCGGACTTAGTAGTAAAACCATCTGGACCTGGTGTTTCCTTATATCAGGTAAATAAATGTAATCTACAATTAAGTGGCTTCATAGCCGGTCAATTCGCCCTTACCCAAAAAGGGTCAAGAAATGGATCAACATTGCTCTGTCCTGTTTGATATTTTTGGGAGTGTCTTGGGTGAAAATATGAGAGACAATTTATCATTTATTCAGGCGGTAAAAATTTGGTAGAGAAGATCTGCAGTTATGCCTTTAGGGTAAAAAATAAACCAAAATGAATTCGATTCAATTTATTATGATTAAAGCATTGTGGAGATGCTCAGAGGAAACTCTGCTTCCTTCTAGATTTCCCTTTATGTTTTTATATCTTTGTTTTTGTTTCTTAATCATTGGCTTGAGAGCAATTTGTTTCAATAGGACTTGGAACATTTCCCTGACCACAGACCTGGTAGGAGAAGGGATATATGGTGAATGTTTTAGCTGCTACTATGAATCCCATTTTCAAAGTGAGAGAGGATATAGTTTTGTTTTGTTTTGGTTTTTGTTTTTGAGACAGAGTCTCACTCTGTCACCCAGGCTGGAGTACAGTGGCATGATCTCAGCTCACTGCAACCTCTGCCTCCCAGGTTCAAGCGATTCTCGTGTCTCAGCCTCCCAAGTAGCTGGGACTACAGGCATGAGCCACCACGCCTGGCTAATTTTTTGTATTTTTTGTAGAGATGGGGTTTCACCATGTTGGCCAGGCTGGTCTTGAATTTCTCACCTCAGGTGATCTGCCCGCCTCAGCCTCCCAAAGTTCTGGGATTACAGGTGTGAGCCACTGTGCCCAGTCCGAGGATATATTCTTGATACCCCCATGCATTCATGCTGTCTTTGGTCCTATCCTTGCAGGTACCACATACCAAGTTCTGAGCACTGTGCTTTATATGACAAACCATATAAAGCAGAGGGGAGTAGCCTGGATGATGATGTGCCTAGAACAGAATTTCTCAGCCTTGGCACTTTTGATGTTTTGGGCCAGAAAATTGTTGTGGGGGTTGTCCTGTGTGTTGTAGGATTCTTAGCAGCATCCCTGGCCACCACCCACTAGTTGCCGGTAGCACTCTCCCTTAGATGTAACAACCAAAAACGTCTCTAGATTGTGCCAAATGCCTCCTAAGAGGCAAGTTTGCCCCCTTTTGAGAACCACTGGTCTAAAGACCACATTGTAGTAAGAACACATTGTAGTAAGAATGGCAAAGGCAGTGAGTGATTTGGGCCAGAGAAGGAGATTCACAGTGAAAACACCAGATTGTTTTAGAAACTCTATTCAAAGTGCTGTTGTGTCCCTCTGGGCGACTGCCTTCCAGTTCTCCAACAGGCTAGACAGGAAATTCGCCAGGCTGCTAATCTTCTCTTGCCTACTCCAGATTCCCAGCCATATGAAGACACCCTAGTTGGACGATCAGTTCTTGTTAAGAATCTAACCCCTCAAACTCTATAACCTCGATGGACCAGACTCTGCTTAGTCATCTATAGTACCCCAATTGCCATCCGCCTGCAGGACCTTCCCTGCTGGGTTCACCATTCCAGAATAAAACTGTGTCTGTTAGATAGCCAGCCTGACTTCTCCTCTTCCTCCTGGAAGTCCCAGGTACTCTCCCCTACTTCCCTTAAACTCACTCGAATTTCTGAAGAACAGTAATAACCCTCATGAGCCTAATACATCCCTTCATTCTATTAAATCTATTCCTCCTTACCCTACTTTTTGCAACAGGGCTTTACACAGTCACCCCTACTACTTGGACTGTGCCCACAAAACTTGTCATCCCTACTATCTTCTGTCTAGTCATACTCCTATTCACCATTCTCAAGTACTCATAAATGCCCTGCCCTTGTTTACACTGCCGGTTTACACTGTTTCTCCAAGCCATCACAGCTGATATCTCCTGGTGCTATCCCCAAACCACCACTCTTAACTCCCTCCTAGAGTGATCTTTGCAGCAGGGCACCCTCCAATACTTTCATCCTGATAAAGTCCTATTCCTTAGTTTTATACTCACTCTTATTCTCGTTCCCGTTCTTATGCCACCCTCTACCTCTCCCCAGCTATCTCCACCACACTATCAATCTCACTCACTCTCTCCTAGCCGTTTCTAGTCCTTCTTCAACAAACAATTGCTGGCTTTGCATTTCTCTTTCCTCCAAAATTGTTGAGGCCTTGACTTACTCACTGCTGAAAAAGGACTCTGTATATCTTTTAACGAAGAGTGTTATTTTTACCTGAATCAATCTGGCGTGGTATATGACAGCATAAAAAAAACTCAAGGATAGAGCCCAAAAACTCTCCAACCAAGCAAATAATTATGCTGAACTCCCTTGGGCACTCTCTAATTAGATGTCCTGGGTCCTCCCAATTCTTAGTTCTTTAATACCTGTTTTTCTCCTTCTCTTATTCAGACCGTGTGTCTTCCATTTAGTTTCTCAATTTATACAAAACCGCATCCAGGCCATCATCAATAATTCTATATAACAAATGCTCCTTCTAACAACCCCACACTATCACCCCTTACCCCAAAATTTTTCTTCAGTTTAATCTCTCCCACTCTAGGTTCCCGCACCGCCCCTAATCCCACTCGAAGCAGCCCTGAGAAACATCACCTGTTATCTCTCCATATCACCCCCCAAAATTTTTGCTGCCTCAACACTTCACCACCATTTTGTTTTGTTTTTCTTATTAATGTAAGAAGACAGGAATGTCAGGCCTCTGAGCCCAAGCTAAGCCATCATATCCCCTGTGACCTGCACGAATACATCCAGATGGCCTGAGGCAACTGAAGATCCACAAAAGAAGTGAAAGTAGCCTTAACTGATGACATTCCACCATTGTGATTTGTTCTGCCCCACCTTAACTGATAGGATGTGTTCTCCCCTGCCCTTAAGAAGGTACTTTGTAATATTCTCTCCCGCCCTTAAGAAGGTACTTTGTACGCCTATCCCAAACCTATGAGAACTTAATGATAATCCCACCACCCTTTGCTGACTACTTTTTCAGACTCAGCCTGCCTGCATCCAGGTGAAATAAACAGCCTTGTTGCACATACACACACACACAAAAGTGTTGTTGTGGTGGAGGAGAATCATTCTGTGGGACTCCAAGGGGTAGAACTAAGTTGGAAATTACAAGATGACAATTGTTGAACCTAAAAAAAAAAAAGAAAAATTTGACGTCTCAATGATTTCAGCAATAGAATGTGCTGCCTTGCAGAGGCAGTGAGTTCCCTGACACTAGCAGTGTTCAAGCAGGGGCTGACTGTCCACTTGTCAGGGTGTTGTAGAGGGAAATTGGAGAGCTTCATATTTCAATCCAAGTAGACTAAACTAGGAGGAAAGAATGGAAGGCTTTGGGGCATTTGAGTCCAGAAGTCTTAGTCATAGCTATGATGAGTAGCATAAGGTACCGGTATGGCTACCCATATCCCCTCAATCACACTGTTGCTGTACATGATGATGACTTTTTTCCCACACTTTTTTTTTTTCTTTTTAGGGACAGGGTCTTGCTCTGTTGCCCAGACCAGAGTGCAGTGGCAATTATTGTTTACTGCAGTCTTGAACTCCTGGGCTCAAGCAATTCTCTGTCTCACCCTCTCAAGTGGCTGGGACTACAGGTGTGCACCACCATGCCTGGCTACTTTTTTTTTTCTTGTAGAGACTGCTTTTTGCTATGTTGTCTGGGCTGGTCTGAAACTGTTAGCCTCAAGCTATCCTTCTCCCACCTTGGCTCCCAAAGTGCTGGGATTATAGCCACTATGTAAGCCATTGCACCCAGCCCTGATGGTTTCTACAAGCATCTGGGGGCTTTCTCTGGCTGCAGGAGTGTGTTCAACTAGTGTATGAGTCAAATTAGTAGTGGTGGGAGACTATTCCTCTCCAACCCTGAAAGAGCCTTCAACTGATTTTAGATGGGAGTTGGTGGATAAATACCCCAGCTCCCTCACTCCTTATAGGGGATGATTCTGATGTGTGTTCCCCAGAGTATCCCAAGAGTCTTCAGTAGGAATGAGCCTCAGTCGCCCCCAGCTCATTAACACACCTTATATCACCTTTCTTCCCTTTCCTGTCTCACTTTCCTGCTGCCCTATCAGTGCTCCCTAGAATCACTTTCCCAGTAAACTTCTTACATTTGAATCTTTAGCTCAGGATCTTCTACCAAGAGAATCTAAGAGCTATGCAAGACCTAAGCCTATGGACTTGCCTGAGAAAAGGGAAGTAAACCAGAGGGATGGTTGGTATGAGGGATAGTTGGTATTTCACATTTATAAAACCCCTACCTTGATGTTTGAAGCAAGCAAAACAGGACTTTAGACTGTCATCAAAGAAGATATTTGGAAATGGTAATAAAGAAGTTAAGACAGAGGATGGGAAGCAGAGGGCTATAGTGCTTCAAGTGAAGCAGCCTGCTCAGGACTGCTGCTGGACTGCTGCTGGGAAGGTTGTTTAGCCCTCACTTCATGTTGAACTCTGCAGAGGTCAGAGTCCTAGAATAACCGATCCAATCATTCTATGATTCTGTCCTCCAAGGACTTTAGAGACCATTTAGTCAGGAAATATTGATGGAACACCTGTTATATGCCAGGCCCTGGACCAGGCTTTGAGGATGCAAAGATGAATAAAACACAGTCCTACTGTTAGGAATTCAAGGTATAGTTAGAGAGTCAGACTCACTGATAGACAGTTACAACACAGAGGTCTGGGGAAGCAGAGGAGGGGCACTAACTCAAGCTAGGAGTTCTTCAGATTTAAATATGGGGAAACTGAGGCCCAGAGAGGGAAAGCTGATGAGATGATATAATTCATGGGCATTGCTATAGACAGTAAATATTTCTGGTGATAGTTCGATGCTTTGTAATTATCTTTTGCATGAAAGGTAATGGTTCATGACCCTTCTGCCCCCACTTACTCTTGGCTTTGTGGTTACAACTGCTTTTCCTGATACTTATTGCTGGCTTGAACTTTGCCTTTTTGTATGCCTCCAGTGACTGGGATCTTGTGTTCTGAAAGAGCTCAACAGTCTCTACTATTTTTCCCCATCAGTCCACCCAATCCTATTACCTGAAGCTTCTCCATTTTCCTCTTCTACGTCTCAACTCCCTATAAATTCTAAGATCTTAGGTTGTGACAATTTCCTACCCACCTGACTTTCCTCATGTCCAAGTTCCATTGTGCTTAGCTCTGATACTCAAGAGAAATGCCTCCTGTGGCCTGCAGAACAGATGTCCTAAAGCTCACAGGATTGCAACAAAAATGATCTATATGTAAGTCCCATCCCAAAACTCTCCCCCAAATTATCTGAAAGTAGTTAGAGAAGAATCTCTTTGCAGGCTGACAATGCACATGAAGAAAGCCACAGGCATTGTGTGTTTCATAAGAGCCTGCTTCTTCATGATTTTGTATGGGAATAAAGTCAAAAGGAAGGCAAGTTTTTGTCATATGAAGTCCTTGGAAGAAATGGGCCATTTCACTAAAATATATGTACATACATCCAGAGAAGTATATTTCCTGACTCGAAATATCACCTGCTTGGCCACCTCCTTGGAAACTCCTGCTTCAGCTTCACATTTTTCTTCAACCATTGACCTTCTAGAGTCTTGACTAAACACCAGGGTTTAGGGCCCAAATGGATCTACGTTTCATTCTAACAGCATTAGCTGCTGTTGAGGCTCAGAGGCAAAGCTGGCCCCTTCTGCGTGACTTAATAGCAGGAACACTGCCTGACAGCCTTGGCGCCTGACTCTGCTCTGTCCTTGACTGCTCAGCTGTTAGTCATTTCAACGCTCTGCACACTGGGGAGCCATTATTGCAGTCTATGGCAAGGCGGACGTGATGGAGGGGAAGTAAGGCAGTCCGACTGAATATTCGGCTTCCTTCCAACTTGTGTGTTACTTTTCCTAGACCTGTTTCCTATAGAAAGATTTTCTATCTCCGAGTTCATCCTCTCTCTATATATATTAACCTTGAGAACCAGTTGAATCATTCACTATTAACAACAAATTGGGCTCCTAAAAATATCTGGCCTTTGTGGAGTGATTAATGTGTGCCAGGCCCATCAGAGAAATGCAAATCAAAACCACAATGAGATACCATCTCACACCAGTTAGAATGGTGATCATTAAAAAGTCAGGAAACAACAGGTGCTGGAGAGGATGTGGAGAAATAGGAACACTTTTACACTGTTGGTGGGACTGTAAACTAGTTCAACCATTGTGGAAGACAGTGTGGCGATTCCTCAAGGATCTAGAACTAGAAGTACCATTTGACCCAGCAATCCCATTACTGGGTATATACCCAAAGGATTATAAATCATGCTGCTATAAAGACAGATGCACACGTATGTTTATTGCAGCACTATTCACAATAGCAAAGACTTGGAGCCAACCCAAATTTCCATCAATGACAGACTGGATTAAGAAAATGTGGCACATATATACCAAGGAATAATAGGCAGCCATAAAAAAGGATGAGTTCATGTCCTTTGTAGGGACATGGATGCAGCTGGAANATAGATGTAAGTGCATGTACTTGAGTTGGTCAGTATCCACAACTGACTGCATGGTAGGCATTGGGGAATTATTGAAGGTCTGTCTCTTTTCTGGTCATTTTGAAGTTGAGTAAACAATGGCCAGAGAGATTAAATTAACCAAGGAGGTCTCAAGGTCAGACAGCTATTAAGTGGCAGAATTAGAATTCTCATCCCAGTCTATTTGATTCCAAAGCTCTTTATTATTATTTTAAATAGAATTTTTTCTAAGAAATGTATGCTTATTATAGGTATCAGAGAAATATATAAAGTTTCAAATAAACTTTTAAAAAACAACTGTAAGGCCACCAAAACATTGTGTAATATTCTTTCATAGGAATCCACCACAATTTATAATTTATAAAAATAATTGATCATTTATTTGATTCTCCCCTAGTTAGGGTCATTTAGATTGGTAAACCTATGCTCTTTCTACTATATGACATCAACCAAGAGCCGCAAGCATAAGTAGGAAGGGCAGGGTCCTAAGCAGGTGCCCAGGTGGAAAGCTACTGAGTGAAGGGGATTCAGATGGACACAGTTCAGTACCCTGGAGAGCTCCATGACAGTATGGCTCCATTATGGACTCAGTGGTAACACTGGTTGGGAACTCTTTAGGGTTCTGAACTGCTTTCCCAGAATGGGATGTTAAAAGAGATCATACACAGCTGCGTTTTGGCGGGGTGGAGGTGGTCTGTTTGTCCCTGAGAGGATTCATCCTCACCACTCCCCGGTTCAAAGAGCTTTGTGGCTGTGGGTCGTTATTCTCACCACTCTGCTTTTTTTCACGCTGGCCCCTCAGCTGGGAATCCCTGGCTAGTTTCTCCTGATCTTTCAATGTCCCATTTCATCACTAATTTCTCCAAAAAGATTTCTGGGCTCCCTCTATCTTCACCCTCAATGATTTTCTCCCTTTTTCCCTCTGCATCTCTCTTACTCATTATATGTGCCACATTAGATTATAATTATGTTTGTCTGTTCTCCTTCTTAGAATATGAATTCCTTGAAGCAGGGACTGAGTCTTAGCTATATTTTGTCCCAGTAAGTACTCAATAAATGATATTTAAAAATCATAAATAAGTGCGTTTTTGTAGGCAATGAGAAGCTATTGAAGGTGGCTCTCAACCAGGGGCAGTTTTGCGCCCTAAGGAACACTTGTTGATATCTGAAAATAGTCTTTGCTGCTACAAGTCAGTGAGTAAATTCTCCTGGAATATAATAGGTAGAGACCATGGGCCCTTCTAAATATCCAACAATATATTTTACAGTCCCCAGACAAGGAATTATCTGACCCAAAATGTTATTCATGCTGAGGATGGGAAACACTGTTTTAGAACAATAAAATGGATTTAATCAAACTCTTCTTCAGTCAGCTTAAGTCTTTAGAGAGCAGTAAGTCTAACTGGTTCATTTTACAGATGAGTAAAACTGATTTAGGTGTTTGTGGAGCCACAGCAAGTACTTATACTATGGCACCCTTTCCACACAGTTACACTTGTCAGGCCTCTGAGCCCAAGCTAAGCCATCATATCTCCAGTGACCTGCACATATACATCCACATGGCCTGAAGCAAGTGGAAAATCACAAAAGAAGTGAAAATAGCCAGTTCCTGACCTGATGACATTCCACCATTGTGATTTGTTCTGCCCCACCTTAACTGAGCGATTAACCTTGTGAAATTCCTTCTCCTGGCTCAGAAGCTCCCCCACTGAGCACCTTGTGACCCCTGCCCCTGCCCATAAGAGAACAACCCCCTTTGACTGTAATTTTCCACTACCCACCCAAATCCTATAAAACGGCCCCACCCCATCTCCCTTCACTGACTCTCCTTTCAGACTCAGCCCACGTGCACCCAGGTGAAATAAACAGCCTTGTTGCTCACACAAAGGCTGTTTGGTGGTCTCTTCACATGGACGCGCATGACATTTGGTGCCAAAACCCAGGACAGGAGGACTCCTTAGGGAGACTGGTCCCCTGTCCTCACCCTCACTTCTGTGACTAGATCTACCTACGACCTCGGGTCCTCAGACCAACCAGCCCAAGGAACATCTCATGAATTTCAAATTGGGTAAGCAGTCTTTTCACTCTCTTCTCCAGCCTCTCTTGCTACCTTTCAATCTCCCTCTCTCATTACCCTTCAATCTCCCTGTCCTTCCAATTCCAGTTCCTTTCCTCTCTGGTAGAGACAAAGGAGACTCACTTTTCATCCATTCACCCAAAACTCTGGCGTCAGTCACGGACTTGGGAAGACAGTTTTCCCTTGGTGTTTAATCACTGTGGGGACACCTGCCTGATTATTCATCCACACTCCATTGGTGTCTGATCACCACGGGGATGCCTGCCTTGGTCATTCACCCACATTCCCTTGGTGGCAAGTCAATTGCAGGGATGCCTGCTTTGGCTGCTCACCCACATTGCAGCCCAGGGCTGCTTACCACCCTCTTCTCCATGTCTCTACCTTTCTCTTTAAACTTACCTCCTTCACTATGGGCAAGCTTCCACCCTCCATTCCCCTTTCTTCTCCCTTAGCCTGTGTTCTCAAGAACTTAAAACCTCTTCAACTCACACCTGACCTAAAACTTAAATGCCTTATTTTCTTCTGCAATACTGCTTGGCCCCAGTACAAACTTGACAGTAGTTCCAAGTGGCCAGAGAATGGTCCTTTTGTCTATCCTACAAGATCTGGATAATTTTTATCGAAAAATGGGCAAAAGGTCTGAGGTGCCTGACATTACACATTGGACCCTCTAGTCTCTGCTCTCAATGCAACTCGTCCCAAATCTTTCTTCGTTCTCTCCTGTCCGTTCTTTCAGTCTCCACCCCAAGCTCTGAGTTCTTTGAATCCTCCTTTTCTATGGACTCATCTGACCTCTCCCCTCCTCCCCAGGCTGCTCCTCACCAGGTTGAGCCAGGTCCCAATTCTTCCTCAGCCTCCGCTCCCCCACTCTATAATCCTTTTATCATCCCCTCCTCACACCCCATCTGGTTTACAGTTTCTTTCCTCAACTAGCCCTCCCCCACCTGCCCAACAATTTCCTCTTAAAGAGGTGGCTGGAACTGAAGGCATAGCCAAGGTTAGTGCTCCTTTTTCTTTATCCAATCTCTCACAGATCAGATTTAGGCTCTTTTTCATCAAATATAAAAACTCAACCCAGCTCATGACCCATTTGGCAACAACCCTTAGATGCTTTACCACCCTAGACCCAGAAGGGCCAGAAGGCTGTCTTATTCTCAACATGCATTTTATTACCCAACCCACTCCCAACATTAGAAAAAGCTCCAAAAATTAGATTCTGGCCCTCAAACCCCACAACAGGACTTAAGTAACCTCGCCTTCAAGGTGTATAATAATAGAATAGAGGCAGTCAAGTAGCAGCGTATTTCTGAGTTGCAATTCCTTGCCTCCACTGTGAGACAAACCCCAACCACATCTCCAGCACACAAGAACTTCCAAACACCTGAACCGCAGCGGCCAGGCATTCCTCCAGGACTGCCTACCCCAGGATCTTGCTTCAAGTGCCGGAAATCTGGCCACTGGGCCAAGGAATGCCCACAGCCCATGATTCCTCCTAAGCCATGTCCTATCTGTGCAGGACCCCACTGGAAATCGGACTGTCCAACCCAGCAGCCACTCCCAGAGCCCCTGGAACTCTGGCCCGAGGCTCTCTGACTGACTCCTTCCTAGATCTCCTTGGCTTAGCAGCTGAAGACTGACACTGCCGGATTGCCTCGGGAGCCTACAGGACCATCACAGATGCTTTGGGTTACTCTTA
Organism: Rhinopithecus bieti; assembly: GCF_001698545.2. Classification (NCBI taxonomy): domain Eukaryota; kingdom Metazoa; phylum Chordata; class Mammalia; order Primates; family Cercopithecidae; genus Rhinopithecus; species Rhinopithecus bieti. The sequence continues at coordinate 3,999,379 of NW_016804694.1, forward strand.
CAGTGAAGGGTAAGCCAGTCCCCTTCTTAATCAATATGGAGGTTATCCACTCCACATTACCTTCTTTTCTTGCCTCCAAATCTATTGTGGGTATTGACAGCCAGGCTTCTAAACCTCTTAAAACTCCCCAACTCTAGTGCCAACTTGGACAATATTCTTTCATGCACTCTTTTTTAGTTATCCCCACCTGCCCGGTTCCTTTATTAGGCTGAGACATTTTAATTAAGTTATCTGCTTCCCTGACTATTCCTAGGCTACAGCCACGCCTCATTGTTGCCTTTTCCTAGTTCAAAGCCTCCTTCACATCCTCTCCTTGTGTCTCCCCACCTTAATCCACAAGTATAGGACACCTCTTCTCCCTCCTTGGCAATGGGTAATGCACCCCTTACCATCCCATGAAAACCTAATCACCCTTACCCTGCTCAGCACCAATATCCCATCCCATAGCACACTTTAAAAGGATTAAAGCCTGTTATCACTCCCTTGTTACAGCATGGCCTTTAAAAGCCTATAAACACTCCTTACAATTCCCCTATTTTACCTGTCCAAAAACCAGACAAGTCTTACAGGTTAGTTCAAGATCTGCACCTTATCAACCAAATTGTTTTGCCTACCCACCAGGTGGTGCCAAACCTGTATACTCTCCTATCCTCAATATCTCCCTCCACAACCCGTTATTCTATTCTAGATATTAGCTGACCCCATAGATCCTAAATCCTTCCCCACTCCCCTTTCCGTTCCTTAAAAACAGCCCTAAAGGCTGCTCCCACACTAGCGCTCCCTAACTCATCTCAACCTTTTTCATTACACACAGCCAAAGTGAAGGGCTGTGTGGTTAGAATTCTTACCCAAGAGCTGGGACTGCACCCTATAGTCTTTCTGTCCAAACAACTTGACCTACTCTTTTAGCCTAGCCCTTATGTTTGCATGTTGTGGCTGCCACTGCTTTAATACTTTTAGAGGCCCTGAAAATCACAAACTATGCTCAACTCACTCTCTACAGTTCTCACAACTTCCAAAATCTATTTTCTTCCTCACACCTGATGCATATACTTTCTGCTCCCTGGCTCCTCCAGCTATACTCACTCTTTGTTGAGTCTCCCACAATTACCATTGTTCCTGGCCCAGACTTCAGTCTGGCCTCCCACATTATTCCTGATACCACACCTGACCCCCATGACTGTATCTCTCTGATACACCTGGCTCTCACTCCATTTCCCCATATTTCCTTCTTTCCTGTTCCTCACCCTGATCACACTTGGTTTACTGATGGCAGTTCCACCAGGCCTAATCGCCACTCACTAGCAAAGGCAGGCTATACTATAGTATCTTCCACATCTATCACTGAGGCTACTGCTCTGCCACCTCCACTACCTCTCAGGAAGCTGAACTCATTGCCTTAACTCGGGCCCTCACTCTTGCAAAGAGACTACATGGCAATATTTATACTGACTCTAAATATGCCTTCCATATCCTACACCACCATGCGGTTATATGGGCTTAAAGAGGTTTCCTCACTACACAAGGGTCTTCCATCATTAATGCCTCTTTAATAAAACTCTTCTCAAGGCCGTTTTGCTTCCAAAGGAAGCTGGGGTCATTCACTGCAAGGGCCATCAAAAGGCATCAGATCCCATTGCTCAGGGCAATGCTTATGCTGATACGGTAGCTAAAGAAGCAGCTTAGCTCCAACTTCTGTCCCTCACAGTCAGTTCTTCTCCTCCTCATTGGTCACTCCCACCTACTCTCCTACTGAAGCTTCCACCTATCAATCTCTCCCCACACAAGGCAAATGGTTCTTGGACCAAGGAAAATATCTCCTTCCAGCCTCATAGGCCCATTCTATTCTGTCATTTCATAACCTCTTCCAGGTAGGTTACAAGCTGCTAGCCTGCCTCTTAGAACGTCTCATTTCCTTTCCATTGTGGAAATCTATCCTCAAGGAAATCACTTCTCAGTGTTCCATCTGCTATTCTACTACTCCTCAGGGATTGTTCAGGCCCCTCCCTTCCCTACACATCCAACCCAGCAATTTGCCCCTGCCCACGACTGGCAAATTGACTGTACTCACATGCCCTGAGTCAGGAAACTGAAATACTTCTTGGTCTAGGTAGACACTTTCACTGGATGGGTCTCACAGGGTCTGAGAAGGCCACCATGGTCATTTCTTCCCTTCTGTCAGACATAATTCCTCGGTTTGGACTTCCCACCTCTATACAGTCCAATAACAGACCGGCCTTTATTAGTCAAATCACCCAAGCAGTTTCTCAGGCTCTTGGTATTCAGTGGAACCTTCATACCCCTTACCGTCCTCAGTCTTCAGGAAAGGAAAACGGACTAATGGTCTTTTAAAATATACCTCACCAAGCTTAGCCTCCAACTTAAAAAAAAGGACTCTATCAATAATACAGCCCAAAACTTGCCAACCAAGCAAGTAATTATGCTGAACCCCTTGGGCACTCTCTAATTAGATGTCCTGGGTCCTCCCACTTCTTAGTCCTTTAATATCTGTTTTCTCCTTCTCTTATTTGGAAGTTGTGTCTTCCGCTTAGTTTTCAATTCATACAAAACTGCATCCAGGCCATCACCAATCATTCTATATGACAAATGCTCCTTCTAACAACCTTATCACAAAATCTTCCTTCAGCTTAATCTCTCCCACTCTAAGTTCCCATGCCACCCCTAATCCCACTTGAAGCAGCCCTGAGAAACATTGCCCATTATCTCTCCATACCACCCCTCAAAATTTTGCTGCCCCAACACTTCAATACTATTGTATGTTATTTTCTTATTAATATAAGAAGGCAGGAATGTTAGGCCTCTGAGCCCAAGCTAAGCCATGGTATCCCTTGTGACCTGCACATATACATCCACATGGCCTAAAGCAAGTGAAGAATCACAAAAGAAGTGAAAATAGTCAGTTCCTGCCTTAACTGATGACATTCCACCATTGTGATTTGTTCCTGTCTCACCTTAACTGAGCAATTAACCTTGTGAAATTCCTTCTCCTGGCTCAGAAGCTCCCTCAGTGAGCACCTTCTGGCCCCGCCCCTGCCTGCAAGAGAAAACCCCTTTGACTATAATTTCCCACTACCCACCCAAATCCTGTAAAACCACCCCACCCCATCTCCCTTCACTGACTCCTTTTTCGTACTCAGCCTACCTGCACCCAGATGAAATAAACACTTTGTTGCTCACACAAAGCCTGTTTGGTGGTCTCTTCACATGGACACACGTGACAACACTTGGCTGACATTATTTTTTAGCCGTTCAGTACTCTGAGTCGTGTGGGAATAGAATGATTTTCTTAATGCACATTATTCTGCATTCATCAGTTTTGAAACACAAGGATGATACTGTCCAGACTAGAGAAAACATTTTGGAGTCACAGAACAGGCAACAGCCAGTCTCTCCCTGACCCCATTCCCACATTAGCCTCTCTTTTCTAGAAAGATGCTGCAAACCAAGGGCTGAGTGAGAAGAATGGTTCATTTCCGAACAATTCAATCTGCTCCGGGAAACTAGGGATTAGCCTGTGCAAGAGTGAGTTATTTTAAATCACTCTGCATTAAAATCAATTAATGCTCTGGAGGGTCCAGCCTGCCACAGGAGAATTCACTCTAATTGCTACAGACCAATGGTAGTCAGTATAACCTTCCTCCTATCAGCAAATAATAGCATTGGGTAGGGTGGGGTGTGGGGGATGAACTCAATCTCCACAGGAAGACATAGACCAAATGTGATGGCTATATTCTCTTCAAGTGCCTCAGATTTAGAATCCTTCTGATCCCAAAGTGTGCTCACCATACCTCTCATGAGTCAAATTGCCATTTTCCCAGCAGTAATCATGTGCCCAGGCTTCTGTCATTCAGCTCTGTTGAGTTAGAAAAGCCAAAGGAATGGAACAACAACAACAACAGAAAAGCCAAATGATTCAGCCACAATACAGAGTGAATCAGCAAAGAAAAAAAAAATGTAGGAAAAGAGAATCTGTGTGGTGTCTTGAATAAAAGTGCCTTCCAATAAATTTGGTGAATTGTCTTCAAGGGAATCAGCTGAATGTGTTAATCATTTATTGTATATCATAACTGTCTGGTGCATACGTGATTAGCTGAAAATAATATTTGTGGGTCCACTGAGACTCTGAAATGATGCAAAGGAGAAGTTAGCTTTTGCAGAAGGAGCTCAACTCTCTTTGCTAAAGTTTTCCTTGGAGCTTCAAAGGCTGTTTCTGTATTGGCCGCTATTGGCATGAGAATGTAAAAGGTGTGGGGGAACTTTCTCTGGAAAGGACCTTTCACAGAGAATGAGGAAAATAGGAACCAGGTCTCAACAAGGAAATGCTCTCTGTCTTTCTTTCTTTCTTTCTTTCTTTTTTTTTTTTTTTTTTTT
>NW_016804694.1:4004053-4008355 GCF_001698545.2 Rhinopithecus bieti
AAAAAAAAAAAAAAAAAAAAAAAAAAAAAAAAAAGAAAGTACAAATTTGGAACCTGGCTTCAGAGAGGTGGGGAGGGAGGAGTTAATAATTTGGGGAGGAAGTTCTAGTTCTTGACCTAAACAGTGGTTCCATGAGTAAAAACCAATATCCAGGCTGGGCACGGTGGTTCATGCCTGTAATCCCAGCACTTTGGGAGGCCGAGGAGGGCAGATCACCTGAGGTCAGGAGTTCAAGACCAACCTGGCCAATGTGGCAAAACCCCGTCTCTACTAAAAATACAAAAATTAACCAGGTGTGGTGGTACGCGCCTATATTCCTAGCTACTTGGGAGGCTGAGGCAGGAGAATCGCTTGAACTTGGGAGACAAAGGTTGCAGTGAGCTGAGATCATGCCACTGCACTCCAGCCTGGGTGACAGAATAAGACTCTGTCTCAAAAACAAACAAACAAACAGGCCAGGCATGGTGGCTCATGCCTGTAATCCCAGCACTTTGGGAGGCCGAGGCGGGCAGATCACCTGAGGTCAGGAGTTCAAGACCAGCCTGGCCAACGTGGCAAAACCCTGTCTCTGCCAAAAATACAAAAATTAGCCGGGCGTGGTAGGGGGTGCCTATAATCCCAGCTACTCAGGAGGCTGAGGCAGGAGAATTGCTTGAACCTGGGAAGTGGAGGTTGCAGTGAGCCGAGATCATGCCACTGCACTCCAGCCTGGGCAACAAGAGCGAGACTCCAACTCAAAACAAAACAAAACAAACAACAACAACCAAAAACAAATATCCATAAATGATAACCCATCAAGCAGTAAAAGTAAGTACATAAGTAGCTTCTAATTTTTATTTGTCTGTTTCTTTATTTGTAAATGGGGAAGATACCTCACAGGAAGACTATAATAGAATGAGGTGACCTGATGGGGAGTACCTAGCAGTACACAGGCAGCTAAGAAGGTATGAAACTGGCATGGTCCAAGCTCAGTAGGTGACCAAAGTCCTGGGAAGAAACAGGGGGAGGAAAAGAAGATCCTCCTATCCCAAAGGAATTGGAATGCATATGGAGAATTGGTGCCTTAATAGGTTTTTAAACTAGGGAAGACACTATTCATCTGAGATAGTTGAAATTGTTTCCATATTAAAAAAAAAAAAAAAACAACAACAACAAACAAAAAAAACTGATGGGATGCTTTCTCCCCTGACTCCCATCACTCTTTGGGGATTATTTGAACCAAAGTAAATCTCTTTTTTCCATTATCTTAATAGGGCTTGGGTTAAATATATGCAGTCATTCATATAACTTTGAAGTGGTGTTGAGAAGCCTGTCGGCCAGCCTCCCACAGTCCATAGGAGACACAGGGATTTCTGTCTGCCTCAAAAGGAATCCAGCTGGTCAGGACAATGGACAAAGCCCCTCTGTGAATCTGAGTTCTCCATTAGGAAGCAAATAGTAGGGGGAACTAGATAGCACCTATCTTTGGCTTCAGGCTCCTTCCTCACCCAGAGCTGCTAAAGACATGGAAGGCTCCATGGTGAGGGATTCCATGGTGGAGAGCCCCATTGCTGAGGATTTCATGGTTGGGGGTTCTGTGGTAGACATTTCCATGGTGGGGTGTTCTGTGGTGAGGGGTTCCATGTTGCGGGGGGTGTCTCTGATTGGAACATCATGCCACTACATCTTTCCTTCTCCCTCACAATACCCACTCCCAAGCCCCAGCCTCATTATTTCCCACTGACCACTCATACCCTACCCTTTAGCAATGCTGAACTACAATTTCCCAAACACCCCAGCTTGTTTCCCACCTCTGTTGTGCCTTTCCTGACATATTTTCCTTTATCTGAGGCATCCTTTCGTTGCTTCCTCACGTGCCAAGTGCCACTCATCTCACATACTTGGCTTCTACATTTCCTTCTTCAGGAAACTCCTCAGGCCTTGCTCCTGGGCCTGGTTTTGGTTCTTTCAGATATAATCTCCTAACACGAAGTGCATCCTCTATGCAACCCTTATCAGCTGTATTACAATGGTTGGTTTACTAGTCGATAAGATATTGTTTCATGTTTCTGAATAGAAACCAAAAATAATAATGAACAAAACAGAAATGTATGTCTTCCCAGCAGGCATCACATGAGAGTGTTATGGGGCCATGACTCAGGCCCATTCACTCTTGCTGCTCTGCCTCCCTAGGGGGTTGACAACATGGTGCAATTTGGCTCCCAGCTACACCAGAATTCCAACCTGCCCTAATTCCAAAGCCAGCCATCCACAAGCTATGCTGCCTGTGTTAGTGAAGTGGAGCTCATTGCAGATTAGGGAGGAAGACGCAAAGAAAATTAGAAAAGTTCAAGGGATATTGGGAGACACTTGAGTGCCCAGCAGGGGTTGGTAGGAGATGCAATCATAAAGGTTGGGTCACTGTGCGGGACTCGAATGTCATAAATACATTTGATAATGATAGTGGCCTTGTCTTAATCCGTTTGTGTTGTTTTAAAGGAACACTTGAGGCTGTGTAATTTATGAAGAAAAGAGGTTTATTTGGCACATGATTCTGCTGGCTGGAAGACTATGCACCTGGTGAAAGCCTCAGGCTGCTTCCACTCATGGTGGACGGTGAAGGGGATTCAACATGTGCAGCAATCACACAGTGAGAGAGGAAGCAAGAGAGAGGAAGGGAAGTGCCAGGCTCTTTTCAACCACCAATTCTTATGGGAACTAATATAGTGAGAACTCACCCACTGCCTCACTTCAGGGAGGGAATTAATACATTTGTAAGGGATCCAGCCCCATGACCAAAACACCTCCCACTAGGTATCACCTCCCAACACTGTAACACTGGGGATGAAATTTCAACATGAGATTTGGAGGGGTCAAATGTCCAAACAATAGCAGGCCTTGATGGTCAGACAGTGTCATCTCTCAGGCATGGACTCCAAAATCCCTGCCTCTGAAGTGGGAATCAGCTCCAAGTGCCTCTGAAGATTTTCCTAAATCTTTCTTACATTATACTGGAGAGATGTGGGTCAGATCTCTGCAAAGGGAAGTGGAGTAAAGAAGCTGATTCTCAACAAATCACTTCTACAGCTGGAGTCCATGGGCCTGAGCCATCTACCTTCTGAGTTGTTTCTAAACCTGACTGATCATCAGAATCATCTTAGCACTTTAATAACAAAGAAATGAGATCCCGAGCCTATCTGTGTCCCCTTTAATATCCAGGGTGGGGCTCAGGAACCTGTATATTTTCGTAAAATTCTTCCAGTGACTCTGATGAGGAGCTGGGTGTGGGTACCTTTGCACTTAGGACACCCATCACCACCCTGTGTTTACTGTAACTGAAGATTCACCAACTAAACTCTTTTTCTTTCATGGTGGAAGCATTTTTCTCTCTTTGGACCCATGGCAGGATGATTCTTGTTAGACATTCTCTCTGAATTCTAAGTTTATTGCAAAGTCCAAAAAGTTTTGGGCCTCCTCCAAGCCTACTCAGTGATAAATTCATTCTCTAGAATATTAAATACAGAGCTGAGCAATTCAAAACTTTGGCTAACCACAAACTCCAACCTCTATACATCTTGTAAAGAGGTTCAGAAAACCTTTAGACCTCAAAACTTCAAGTGCACCCCGATAGAGACTTCTTCTTAGGTTTGGCCATCTATCTCCCATTATTCCCAAACCACTAAGTCCCTAGGCCAAGATTTCTGTCATTAGGAAATCACTCAGGCAGGAACTGAGCCCTGGTAATAGTAGATTTATCTAGTGCCTTCATGAGTCGTGTGCTTTATATACATCATTCCATGAAAACCCCCTTGACAAGTTGGGGATATTAGCATTATGATTCCCAATTTATAGATGAAGAATCTGAAGCTCAGAGTAGAACTGGGTTTCAAACCTATATCTGCACACATGCACACACATGAAAGAGAAGAAAAGGACAAGAAATAGAGGTGGAGGCCAGGCACGGTGGCTCACGCCTGTAATCCCAGCATTTTGGGAGGCCGAGGGGGGGGGCGGCTCCTGAGGTCAGCAGTTCGAGACCAGCCTGGCCAACATGGAGAAACCCAGTCTCTACTAAAATACAAAATTAGCCACACGTGGTGTGGGAACCTGTAGTCCCAGCTATTTGGGAGGCTGAGGCAGGAGAATCTCTTGAACCTGGGAGTTGGAGGTTGCAGTGAACTGAGATCATGCCACTGCACTTCAGCAGTGAACTGAGATCATGCCACTGCACTTCAGCCTGGGTGACAGAGCAAGACTCTGTCTCAAAAAAAAAAAAAAAAAAGAAAGAAAAAAAGAAAGAAAGACAGAGAGAGAGAGAGAGAG
>NW_016804694.1:4009189-4021192 GCF_001698545.2 Rhinopithecus bieti
TCATCTGGGTGCAGGTAGGCTGAGTACGAAAAAGGAGTCAGTGAAGGGAGATGGGGTGGGGTGGTTTTACAGGATTTGGGTGGGTAGTGGGAAATTATAGTCAAAGGGGGTTTTTCTCTTGCAGGCAGGGGCGGGGGCCAGAAGGTGCTCACTGAGGGAGCTTCTGAGCCAGGAGAAGGAATTTCACAAGGTTAATTGCTCAGTTAAGGTGAGACAGGAACAAATCACAATGGTGGAATGTCATCAGTTAAGGCAGGAACTGACTATTTTCACTTCTTTTGTGATTCTTCACTTGCTTTAGGCCATGTGGATGTATATGTGCAGGTCACAAGGGATACCATGGCTTAGCTTGGGCTCAGAGGCCTAACATTCCTGCCTTCTTATATTAATAAGAAAAATAACATACAATAGTATTGAAGTGTTGGGGCAGCAAAAATTTTGAGGGGTGGTATGGAGAGATAATGGGCAATGTTTCTCAGGGCTGCTTCAAGTGGGATTAGGGGTGGCATGGGAACTTAGAGTGGGAGAGATTAAGCTGAAGGAAGATTTTGTGATAAGGTTGTTAGAAGGAGCATTTGTCATATAGAATGATTGGTGATGGCCTGGATGCAGTTTTGTATGAATTGAAAAACTAAGCGGAAGACACAACTTCCAAATAAGAGAAGGAGAAAAACAGATATTAAAGGACTAAGAAGTGGGAGGACCCAGGACATCTAATTAGAGAGTGCCCAAGGGGGTTCAGCATAATTACTTGCTTGGTTGGCAAGTTTTTGGGCTGTATTATTGATAGAGTCCTTTTTTTTAAGTTGGAGGCTAAGCTTGGTGAGGTATATTTTTAAAAGACCATTAGTCCGTTTTTCCTTTCCTGAAGACTGAGGACGGTAAGGGGTATGAAGGTTCCACTGAATACCAAGAGCCTGAGAAACTGCTTGGGTGATTTGACTAATAAAGGCCGGTCTGTTATTGGACTGTATAGAGGTGGGAAGTCCAAACCGAGGAATTATGTCTGACAGAAGGGAAGAAATGACCATGGTGGCCTTCTCAGACCCTGTGAGACCCATCCAGTGAAAGTGTCTACCTAGACCAAGAAGTATTTCAGTTTCCTGACTCAGGGCATGTGAGTACAGTCAATTTGCCAGTCGTGGGCAGGGGCAAATTGCTGGGTTGGATGTGTAGGGAAGGGAGGGGGCCTGAACAATCCCTGAGGAGTAGTAGAATAGCAGATGGAACACTGAGAAGTGATTTCCTTGAGGATAGATTTCCACAATGGAAAGGAAATGAGACGTTCTAAGAGGCAGGCTAGCAGCTTGTAACCTACCTGGAAGAGGTTATGAAATGACAGAATAGAATGGGCCTATGAGGCTGGAAGGAGATATTTTCCTTGGTCCAAGAACCATTTGCCTTGTGTGGGGAGAGATTGATAGGTGGAAGCTTCAGTAGGAGAGTAGGTGGGAGTGACCAATGAGGAGGAGAAGAACTGACTGTGAGGGACAGAAGTTGGAGCTAAGCTGCTTCTTTAGCTACCGTATCAGCATAAGCATTGCCCTGAGCAATGGGATCTGATGCCTTTTGATGGCCCTTGCAGTGAATGACCCCAGCTTCCTTTGGAAGCAAAACGGCCTTGAGAAGAGTTTTTATTAAAGAGGCATTAATGATGGAAGACCCTTGTGTAGTGAGGAAACCTCTTTAAGCCCATATAACCGCATGGTGGTGTAGGATATGGAAGGCATATTTAGAGTCAGTATAAATATTGCCATGTAGTCTCTTTGCAAGAGTGAGGGCCCGAGTTAAGGCAATGAGTTCAGCTTCCTGAGAGGTAGTGGAGGTGGCAGAGCAGTAGCCTCAGTGATAGATGTGGAAGATACTATAGTATAGCCTGCCTTTGCTAGTGAGTGGCGATTAGACCTGGTGGAACTGCCATCAGTAAACCAAGTGTGATCAGGGTGAGGAACAGGAAAGAAGGAAATATGGGGAAATGGAGTGAGAGCCAGGTGTATCAGAGAGATACAGTCATGGGGGTCAGGTGTGGTATCAGGAATAATGTGGGAGGCCAGACTGAAGTCTGGGCCAGGAACAATGGTAATTGTGGGAGACTCAACAAAGAGTGAGTATAGCTGGAGGAGCCAGGGAGCAGAAAGTATATGCATCAGGTGTGAGGAAGAAAATAGATTTTGGAAGTTGTGAGAACTGTAGAGAGTGAGTTGAGCATAGTTTGTGATTTTCAGGGCCTCTAAAAGTATTAAAGCAGTGGCAGCCACAACATGCAAACATAAGGGCTAGGCTAAAAGAGTAGGTCAAGTTGTTTGGACAGAAAGACTATAGGGTGCAGTCCCAGCTCTTGGGTAAGAATTCTAACCACACAGCCCTTCACTTTGGCTGTGTGTAATGAAAAGGTTGAGATGAGTTAGGGAGCGCTAGTGTGGGAGCAGCCTTTAGGGCTGTTTTAAGGAACGGAAAGGGGAGTGGGGAAGGATTTAGGATCTATGGGGTCAGCTAATATCTAGAATAGAATAACGGGTTGTGGAGGGAGATATTGAGGATAGGAGAGTATACAGGTTTGGCACCACCTGGTGGGTAGGCAAAACAATTTGGTTGATAAGGTGCAGATCTTGAACTAACCTGTAAGACTTGTCTGGTTTTGGACAGGTAAAATAGGGGAATTGTAAGGAGTGTTTATAGGCTTTTAAAGGCCATGCTGTAACAAGGGAGTGATAACAGGCTTTAATCCTTTTAAAGTGTGCTATGGGATGGGATATTGGTGCTGAGCAGGGTAAGGGTGATTAGGTTTTCATGGGATGGTAAGGGGTGCATTACCCATTGCCAAGGAGGGAGAAGAGGTGTCCTATACTTGTGGATTAAGGTGGGGAGACACAAGGAGAGGATGTGAAGGAGGCTTTGAACTAGGAAAAGGCAACAATGAGGCGTGGCTGTAGCCTAGGAATAGTCAGGGAAGCAGATAACTTAATTAAAATGTCTCAGCCTAATAAAGGAACCGGGCAGGTGGGGATAACTAAAAAAGAGTGCATGAAAGAATATTGTCCAAGTTGGCACTAGAGTTGGGGAGTTTTAAGAGGTTTAGAAGCCTGGCTGTCAATACCCACAATAGATTTGGAGGCAAGAAAAGAAGGTAATGTGGAGTGGATAACCTCCATATTGATTAAGAAGGGGACTGGCTTACCCTTCACTGTAAGAGTAACCCAAAGCATCTGTGATGGTCCTGTAGGCTCCCGAGGCAATCCGGCAGTGTCAGTCTTCAGCTGCTAAGCCAAGGAGATCTAGGAAGGAGTCAGTCAGAGAGCCTCGGGCCAGAGTTCCAGGGGCTCTGGGAGTGGCTGCTGGGTTGGACAGTCCGATTTCCAGTGGGGTCCTGCACAGATAGGACATGGCTTAGGAGGAATCATGGGCTGTGGGCATTCCTTGGCCCAGTGGCCAGATTTCCGGCACTTGAAGCAAGATCCTGGGGTAGGCAGTCCTGGAGGAATGCCTGGCCGCTGCGGTTCAGGTGTTTGGAAGTTCTTGTGTGCTGGAGATGTGGTTGGGGTTTGTCTCACAGTGGAGGCAAGGAATTGCAACTCAGAAATACGCTGCTACTTGACTGCCTCTATTCTATTATTATACACCTTGAAGGCGAGGTTACTTAAGTCCTGTTGTGGGGTTTGAGGGCCAGAATCTAATTTTGGAGCTTTTCTAATGTTGGGAGTGGGTTGGGTAATAAAATGCATGTTGAGAATAAGACAGCCTTCTGGCCCTTCTGGGTCTAGGGTGGTAAAGCATCTAAGGGTTGTTGCCAAATGGGTCATGAGCTGGGTTGAGTTTTATATTTGATGAAAAGAGCCTAAATCTGATCTGTGAGAGATTGGATAAAGAAAAGGAGCACTAACCTTGGCTATGCCTTCAGTTCCAGCCACCTCTTTAAGAGGAAATTGTTGGGCAGGTGGGGAGGGCTAGTTGAGGAAAGAAACTGTAAACCAGATGGGGTGTGAGGAGGGGATGATAAAAGGATTATAGAGTGGGGAGCGGAGGCTGAGGAAGAATTGGGACCTGGCTCAACCTGGTGAGGAGCAGCCTGGGGAGGAGGGGAGAGGTCAGATGAGTCCATAGAAAAGGAGGATTCAAAGAACTCAGAGCTTGGGGTGGAGACTGAAAGAACGGACAGGAGAGAACGAAGAAAGATTTGGGACGAGTTGCATTGAGAGCAGAGACTAGAGGGTCCAATGTGTAATGTCAGGCACCTCAGACCTTTTGCCCATTTTCGATAAAATTATCCAGATCTTGTAGGATAGACAAAAGGACCATTCTCTGGCCACTTGGAACTACTGTCAAGTTTGTACTGGGGCCAAGCAGTATTGCAGAAGAAAATAAGGCATTTAAGTTTTAGGTCAGGTGTGAGTTGAAGAGGTTTTAAGTTCTTGAGAACACAGGCTAAGGGAGAAGAAAGGGGAATGGAGGGTGGAAGCTTGCCCATAGTGAAGGAGGTAAGTTTAAAGAGAAAGGTAGAGACATGGAGAAGAGGGTGGTAAGCAGCCCTGGGCTGCAATGTGGGTGAGCAGCCAAAGCAGGCATCCCTGCAATTGACTTGCCACCAAGGGAATGTGGGTGAATGACCAAGGCAGGCATCCCCGTGGTGATCAGACACCAATGGAGTGTGGATGAATAATCAGGCAGGTGTCCCCACAGTGATTAAACACCAAGGGAAAACTGTCTTCCCAAGTCCGTGACTGACGCCAGAGTTTTGGGTGAATGGATGAAAAGTGAGTCTCCTTTGTCTCTACCAGAGAGGAAAGGAACTGGAATTGGAAGGACAGGGAGATTGAAGGGTAATGAGAGAGGGAGATTGAAAGGTAGCAAGAGAGGCTGGAGAAGAGAGTGAAAAGACTGCTTACCCAATTTGAAATTCATGAGATGTTCCTTGGGCTGGTTGGTCTGAGGACCCGAGGTCGTAGGTAGATCTAGTCACAGAAGTGAGGGTGAGGACAGGGGACCAGTCTCCCTAAGGAGTCCTCCTGTCCTGGGTTTTGGCACCAAATGTCATGCGCGTCCATGTGAAGAGACCACCAAACAGCCTTTGTGTGAGCAACAAGGCTGTTTATTTCANTGACTTGCCACCAAGGGAATGTGGGTGAATGACCAAGGCAGGCATCCCCGTGGTGATCAGACACCAATGGAGTGTGGATGAATAATCAGGCAGGTGTCCCCACAGTGATTAAACACCAAGGGAAAACTGTCTTCCCAAGTCCGTGACTGACGCCAGAGTTTTGGGTGAATGGATGAAAAGTGAGTCTCCTTTGTCTCTACCAGAGAGGAAAGGAACTGGAATTGGAAGGACAGGGAGATTGAAGGGTAATGAGAGAGGGAGATTGAAAGGTAGCAAGAGAGGCTGGAGAAGAGAGTGAAAAGACTGCTTACCCAATTTGAAATTCATGAGATGTTCCTTGGGCTGGTTGGTCTGAGGACCCGAGGTCGTAGGTAGATCTAGTCACAGAAGTGAGGGTGAGGACAGGGGACCAGTCTCCCTAAGGAGTCCTCCTGTCCTGGGTTTTGGCACCAAATGTCATGCGCGTCCATGTGAAGAGACCACCAAACAGCCTTTGTGTGAGCAACAAGGCTGTTTATTTCACCTGGGTGCACGTGGGCTGAGTCTGAAAGGAAAGTCAGTGAAGGGAGATGGGGTGGGGCCGTTTTATAGGATTTGGGTGGGTAGTGGAAAATTACAGTCACAGGGGTTGTTCTCTTATGGGCAGGGGCAGGGGTCACAAGGTGCTCAGTGGGGAGGTTCTGAGCCAGGAGAAGGAATTTCACAAGGTTAATCGCTCAGTTAAGGTGGGGCAGAACAAATCACAATGGTGGAATGTCATCAGGTCAGGAACTGGCTATTTTCACTTCTTTTGTGATTTTCCACTTGCTTCAGGCCATGTGGATGTATATGTGCAGGTCACTGGAGATATGATGGCTTAGCTTGGGCTCAGAGGCCTGACAAGTGTAACTGTGTGGAAAGGGTGCCATAGTATAAGTACTTGCTGTGGCTCCACAAACACCTAAATCAGTTTTACTCATCTGTAAAATGAACCAGTTAGACTTACTGCTCTCTAAAGACTTAAGCTGACTGAAGAAGAGTTTGATTAAATCCATTTTATTGTTCTAAAACAGTGTTTCCCATCCTCAGCATGAATAACATTTTGGGTCAGATAATTCCTTGTCTGGGGACTGTAAAATATATTGTTGGATATTTAGAAGGGCCCATGGTCTCTACCTATTATATTCCAGGAGAATTTACTCACTGACTTGTAGCAGCAAAGACTATTTTCAGATATCAACAAGTGTTCCTTAGGGCGCAAAACTGCCCCTGGTTGAGAGCCACCTTCAATAGCTTCTCATTGCCTACAAAACGCACTTATTTATGATTTTAAATATCATTTATTGAGTACTTACTGGGACAAAATATAGCTAAGACTCAGTCCCTGCTTCAAGGAATTCATATTCTAAGAAGGAGAACAGACAAACATAATTATAATCTAATGTGGCACATATAATGAGTAAGAGAGATGCAGAGGGAAAAGGGAGAAAATCATTGAGGGTGAAGATAGAGGGAGCCCAGAAATCTTTTGGAGAAATTAGTGATGAAATGGGACATTGAAAGATCAGGAGAAACTAGCCAGGGATTCCCAGCTGAGGGGCCAGCGTGAAAAAAAGCAGAGTGGTGAGAATAACGACCCACAGCCACAAAGCTCTTTGAACCGGGGAGTGGTGAGGATGAATCCTCTCAGGGACAAACAGACCACCTCCACCCCGCCAAAACGCAGCTGTGTATGATCTCTTTTAACATCCCATTCTGGGAAAGCAGTTCAGAACCCTAAAGAGTTCCCAACCAGTGTTACCGCTGAGTCCATAATGGAGCCATACTGTCATGGAGCTCTCCAGGGTACTGAACTGTGTCCATCTGAATCCCCTTCACTCAGTAGCTTTCCACCTGGGCACCTGCTTAGGACCCTGCCCTTCCTACTTATGCTTGCGGCTCTTGGTTGATGTCATATAGTAGAAAGAGCATAGGTTTACCAATCTAAATGACCCTAACTAGGGGAGAATCAAATAAATGATCAATTATTTTATAAATTATAAATTGTGGTGGATTCCTATGAAAGAATATTACACAATGTTTTGGTGGCCTTACAGTTGTTTTTTAAAAGTTTATTTGAAACTTTATATATTTCTCTGATACCTATAATAAGCATACATTTCTTAGAAAAAATTCTATTTAAAATAATAATAAAGAGCTTTGGAATCAAATAGACTGGGATGAGAATTCTAATTCTGCCACTTAATAGCTGTCTGACCTTGAGACCTCCTTGGTTAATTTAATCTCTCTGGCCATTGTTTACTCAACTTCAAAATGACCAGAAAAGAGACAGACCTTCAATAATTCCCCAATGCCTACCATGCAGTCAGTTGTGGATACTGACCAACTCAAGTACATGCACTTACATCTATGTTGCTAAGTAAGGGAGACACTCAGCAAATTCTTGTTTGTTATTACTTACCTCATCATTTGGATGTCCAATTTTCTACTACGGGAAAGGCAACTCTGATGTATAATGAGGCAGAAACAAGCCTTTTAGGCACAGACTGACAGTGCCCTTCCCACCTCCCATTCTTGGGCCCTTCATTAGACATAGTTGCTCTGGAATAGAACTGACTCTGAATTATAATGCCATGTCGTTTCCATACTTGGCTCCCAGTAAATTAGCATCTAGACCCTTACCCTCATGGCAAGATACTGTAAGACCATTTCCTGGGTAACTGACCATCTGGAGAATAAATGCCTAAAGATATTGGGTGTTCTCCCAACAAACAGCCCAGCCAGATAACCCTTCTTTGAAACTAAGTTGACAGGCCTCACCCACTTCCTGAGAATTTCCTATTCGTTTTCGTTTTTGTTTTTGTTTTCTCTCTATTCATTATCATGAGCATACAGTCAAGGTTTACATCTAAGGAAAAGCTCTAACATGGAAGAAAAAACAATTTGGCGGAAACAAAACCTATGCAGGAAAATTTTATTTCCCAAATAAATTGTATAATCAATGTTCATTGAGAAGTAAAAGAACTTCCATGAAACAAGAACAGGATGCTATAAAAAAGGAATATTTAAGGAGACTACAAAGCTCTCAAAAATTAAAAAAAAAAGATAAGGAAAATGAAAAACCCTGAGAAGGAAGAAATATTGAAGAAATCTCACCTCATTTCCATCTCCCTCCCCATAAAGAGCAAAAATATATAGAAAAAAAACAAAGGAAACAGATGAAACAGAATAGAAGACCAGTCACGAAGTTTCAATACTGCAATAATAGAAGTTCTAAAAATAGAGAACAGAGAAAATGGGGAAGGGAAGACCCACTCATGACCTTGTCTACCTATTTCTCCAGGAGAGGCTCTTGTAAACTCTTGGGGAAGATGAAACCAGATTACCTAGACACTCTGTTCAGCGTATCTCTCTCCTGGGCACCTTTATCAAATAGGCAACACTACCCTTTAATTCTCAGGTAGATTTGTGCTTCTACTTGATATACATTGTTATGGAATATATACCTAGGTGGGAAAACTATAACGAAAATCAAGATGGGGCCAAGCGTGGTGGCTAATGCCTGTAATTCCAATACTTTGGGAAGCTGAGGTAGGAGGATTACTTGAGCAGCCCAGGAGTTTGAGACTAGCCTGGGCAACATACTTTATAGAGAACTGATCTCTATAAAAATTTTTTAAAAAATTATCTGGATGTGGTGTGCATCTGTAGTCCCAGCTACTTGGGAGGCTGAGGTGAGAGGATTGATTGAGCCTGGGAGGTCATGCCACTGCCCTCTGGCTTGGTCAACAGAGTGAGACCCTGTGTCAACAACAAGAAAAAATAAATGAGATAAAGATAAGCACAAAAATCAAGACAGTGGTTACCTCTGGGGAGGAAGCTGGAGGTTTTATTTAGAGAGGGGCATTTGGAGGACTTCTAAGGTTAGTGTTCCAAGGTTAGTGTTCACTTTCTTAACTTTTGTGGTAAATATATAGATACTATGTACTATATTTTAAACTCTACATATATCTCAAATACTCTTTTATACATAAGACACACTCCACAATAAAAACTTCCATACCAAGAAGACACCAAAGCAAATCTACCTTGTGAAGTAATAAGATTGTATGTTCCCATGTACTGTGTAGTCCTTGAACAGAGGGAAATAGGAAAGGGGGTGCAAGGACTCTCCCTCTTCTAGAGGTCTAATCAGGGGTGACAGGAATCACAATAAAATACCCAACCAGCAGCACAATGCTGATTTTCAGACCAGTTTAATAGATACGTTTTACAATGGCTGGAACCCTATTGTAATAGCTTGGAGTCCATGAAAAACAGCTCTGCTGAGACCAGCAGTTAAAAACCATCCCCTAAGCTGTCAGTGAGAGGGTAGGTGGCTGTGTATTCTTTCTTTGCCCACTCTGATCCATTCTCCGCCCTTTTCACCTTGCTCTCTGCCCCAGGGGCTGACTTCTACACACATCACCCACGGTCTTCTGTCCTTTGGCTTTTATCTGGGTTTTGCCAGTGGGAGGCACTGGCAGGAAATTAGAGGTCAGGAGGAAAGAGAAGTGAAGGATATATCCTCCCCTCTGCCTCCCTGCCTCTCCATCCCTTGCTGGTTCTCTTAACCCCACACAGCCACCCATAAATAGTCCCTTATTAAATTCTCTTCAGTTAAACCCTTTTCATTATGTCTTTCATATCTTGCCAGGCCCCTGGCTGCTACATTATTTTAGTAGTTATGTGTCCCTGCCCAGTGATCCTTTTTTATGTTAATGCGGATTTTGAGGTCCAAACTAGTCTTCAGAAGTCCAAATAAATAGCTCTACTGGCGGGGCATTGCAGGCAGTATTCCAGAGATGTTCCCATGTCTGCTCTCAAATAGGACTGTGCAGTTGTGTTGTCTCCACAAGCAGCCTTATCCAAGGGAAGATATGCATCTAAAAATATCTCCCTCCAATGGGTGTCTGCAGCTCTGGCTTTTTCTGGAAAGGGTACACATTGGTTTAATACTCAATGAATTACACTGCTAGCTAAGGATGGAAAGGTCTGGGAGGATTTGCCCCTGGCTTATGGAATTTGAATTCTGTCCCTGTCTCCACCCAGGAACTGGCAGGGATGCACAGTTCTCAGCAGCATCCTTGCTGGTTTCTTTAAGAGATGACCTTTTTGGGTTCCTATCATGGAATGAGTCAGATGCTAACCCACTCTTAGCATCTCTCACCATCTTCCTGTTGCCTTTCCCTTCTGAAGATCAAAGCTCACTTCAGGAGAACCTCCAGAGGGAAAAATAAGTCAACGGAACCCCAGACCCAGGCAGGAAAAGCAAGTAAACAAGTGATTGACGCACTTTGTACACAGGCTCTGAGGGAGGGGGGTGAGTGTGAGGAGGGGAAGTTGAGGAAGCTGTCCAGGATGGGGGCGGAGTCCTGGAGGGCTCAAATAACAGTTCATTGTTCCTCAGGGCTCCTAGGGAATAAGGGAGGCCTCCAGCAAAACAAACGTGCCAGGAGGACAGGCTATTTGTGTTGATAAACACAAAAGGAAGGGAAGTAACTAGCTGGAGGGAGGGTGTGTTTGAATGGAATGTGCCTTATTCTGGGAATCTGTACATTTGGCTCCTAGGGGACATGGGAGGAAGAGGGAGAAGGTGCTGGGACAAAAGGAGGCAGCATTGGGTACCGTTAAACATGCAGGACCGAGAGGTGGGCAGAGCTGGGTTCAAATCCTGGGCCCTCGCTTTCCCAGCTCTGTAACTTGGACCTACTGTTTGATTTCTCCAGGCCTCGGTTTTATTATCTGGAAATGGGAATGGTCCTTTCTCACCCATAGGTTTCCTTGAAGACTTAATAAGACAATGTACTTTAGGTGTCTGACACGTGGAAATTTCTCCAAAAAAAAAAAAAAAAATGTTTATTCTTATTGTTAGAAAGATGTCATACCAGTGAGGGAGGAAGCAGTGTGCTGTGGTGAGGCAGCACTGCGTTGTCAAGCTCCTGGGTTGAGTGAAGGCTCCGCCCCCAGCCTTTGGGGGCGCCCCAGCAGGTACTCATCTGTCTCAGCTTGTCTCTGGAGCTGAGGGTGCCTCCCTGGAATGACGGTGCTGAACAAGCGGATCTCCAGGGCTCCTTCTAGTGCCTAAAGTCTGAGTTCTAATGAACTATAACCAAAGCGTGACTAGGAAATTCTCTGATTTAAAACAAAAATAATGCAGAGATAGCCAAGTGAGGTTTGTGCCCATTAGAGTGGTCTCTTTGGAAACTTTACTCTTATGATAGTGATGCTGCCGTTTCTTAAAACATATTCAGAATGGTTTAGAATTATCTGCAGAGCCAGTTCTGGGACCAAATAAGACAATCATCTCATCACTTTAGAGGAAACAAATCTTCTTTCTTTTTATTTTTTATTTTTACCAAAAAAAGGTTCTCATTCCCTTAAGGTAAGTTAGATGCCAGTTTCAGTTTTGCGAACTACTGGAGGATTGTAACTTCATCTCTTTTATCCTGAATTTCCACCTCTAGAAATTGGGAATAATAATATCCACCTTCCACCTCAGTGCGTGGCCACAGACAAGACAAGGACGTGGACAGCAGTACCAAGGCAAGATGCTGGGCTCAGGGTAGGCAGTAAAACACATGCATATGGACCGGATGCGGTGGCTCACGCCTGTAATCCCAGCACTATGGGAGGCCGAGGCGGGCAGATCACGAGGTCAAGAGATGGAGACCATCCTGGCCAATATGGTGAAACCCCATCTCTACTAAAAATACAAAAATTAGCTGGGTGTGGTGCTGTGTGCCTGTAGCCCAGCTACTCAGGAGGCTGAGGCAGGAGAATTGCTTGAACTCGGGAGGTGGAGGTTACAGTGAGCCGAGATCATGCCACTGCACTTCAGCTTGGCGACAGAGTGAGATTCTGTCTCAAAAATAAATAAACAAATAAGA
>NW_016804694.1:4021452-4026668 GCF_001698545.2 Rhinopithecus bieti
GTAGCCCAGCTACTCAGGAGGCTGAGGCAGGAGAATTGCTTGAACTCGGGAGGTGGAGGTTACAGTGAGCCGAGATCATGCCACTGCACTTCAGCTTGGCGACAGAGTGAGATTCTGTCTCAAAAAAAAAAAAAAAAAAAAAAAAAAAAAAAAAAAAAAAAAAAAAAAAAAAAAAAAAGCATATGTGCGTACACACAGACAGACAAACCTTTATCCTTTCTATCATTTCTTTCTGTCCCCATCCCAATTAGCTGTTTTACCACTTTATCTGCAGAATAAATTCACAGCCCACTAAACTATCAGGCTCCAAATAATTTTCATTCATTTTGAAAAATCGAATATACTTTCAGAGGAAAAGATTTGCCACCATGAAGGATATTCAAAGGGATGTGCCCAGACTCTAAAGATAGCTATTTACACCATTTATATGTGTGTGTGTATTTGTGTATGGTTGTTATTTAGTAAAATCCTTAGCCCCTCCGAGTCCCACAGACAGATCCACAGCTGGTGCCATGATGCTGAGCCAAGATTCAGGATGATGGACGGGGGCAGGGAAAGATTGAAGGCCAGGAGGCACTTTGGAGCCAGCCAGACCTGGCCTCCAGGCTCAAGGAAACCCACTTTGGCTGGGTCACCTCCGTCAGTCACATCATCCTTTGAAGTCTCGGTTTATTCATCAGGAAAATGAGGACAATAACATAAGTCTCATAAAGTTATGAGGATTGTTAAGTGCTAACTTTATAAACAAGCAAAGAAAAGGCACCAGTGGGTGGCAACATTAATTCGTATTAAGGCATAAGGCATCAACATACTTGCATGATATCTTATGTAGCAGGAAAAGATGGAGTCAGAGGAAAAAGCAGATACACAGGCTTAACTCTGTCCCAGCACAGCATCTAGAAAGAAAGCAGCTCTCTCCTGTAACGTCCAGCTCCCCTGCCCTTCCTAGGTGGAAGGGTGGTGCTTTTGTTCTCTACCAAGGAAACCATTTCTCGGCCTCTTACCTGGTGTAGTCCATTGGGCCCTGAAGCTACCAGGCCAGTTTCAGTCATGTTTATGAAATGCCTTCGCCAGAGGCTACCTGATTGGCTTATCAACCCTGACCCTGGTAGCATTTCCTTACAGTGAGCAGTGACATTTACAGCTTCAACAAGTGCACGAGAAACATTTTTCTTGCAGACTCCTCTTTCTCTCTCTAATGAAGCAGTCATTATAATCTTTCAAAGGTGGATTCTGGTTCTCAAAAATGTACCCCAACTTCCCACAGGAGAAACACTGTAAATGTCAGACACCTGATCACACTATCTGTCTGGAGTGCATAGAACCAGCTGCTTGAACACTGGAAAACAAAAGTCATGTTTCTTCTTGTTCTGCAGCCAAGCCTGGCTTCACGCGCATGTGACCTGTGCGGTCACACAGAGTCCTTCACTCAGTAGCCTCTGTTCTTGGTTTAATAATCTGCATCTAAAACTGGCATTGTACAATATAAAAAAAGGAATCATAACTTTTAGGCTAATAATTTAAGCTTCTTGGTTTTTCTTTACATGGTTACTTAATGTATTAGTCTGTTTTCCCACTGCTGATAAAGACATATCCAAGACTGGGTAGTTTATAAAGAAAAAGAGGATTAACAGACTCCCAGTTCCACGTGGCTAGGGAGGCCTCACAGTCATGGCAGAAGGTGAAAGGCACATCTTACATGGCAGCAGGCAAGAGAGGAGAATGAGAGAGCCAAGTGAAAGAGGAAACCTCTTATAAAACCATCAGATCTAGTGAGACATCTTCATTACCATGAGAACAGTATAGGGGAACCTCCTCCATGGTTCAGTTACCTCCTACCCAACCCCCTCCCAACCATATGTGGGAATTATGGGGGCTACAATTCAAGATGAAATTTGGGTGAGGACACAGTCAAACCATATCACTTAGACTTTATGTAAAATGGGGTCTCACTAAGTTGCCCAGGCTGCTCTTGAATGCCTGGGCTCAAGCAATCCTTCTCCCTCAGCCTCTCAAGTATCTGGGACTACAGGTGTGCACCACCATGCATGACTCCCTCTTTGTACTTTAAATAGCAAATAAAAAGCACCATGACAAGTTGAGAAGAAAGGAGAAGGCTCTCTGTTTTTGTATATGTAACAGCACTTTTATTCTGCTTTTCGAATGAGGAGTTCTGCATTTTCATTTTGCACTGGGCCCCACAAATTATGTAGCCAGCCCTGTCTGAAGCAGTGTAGAAATAACAGCTGTCTCTATCAGAAGGATAGGAAATAAAAATAAACACAAATTATGAGCACTCTGGCATAACTCACTTAATGATAACCGCTCTCGTAGAGACCTTCCTTCTCAGCGTGTGGCTACTCGCTGTCCATGTTTATTCTTAACTGCACTGAAAAACTACCCACTGCTGGACACACGTTTCTCTCCATTTCAGTTGTTTGATATTTTGTCTGAGATTGAATATAGAATACTGTTTTAGGAAATTACAATTTCATAAACCCTGTGTGAAAACAAAAGACTCTTCTTTCTCCCTGGACATCTCTCAAAGGCCCTGTCTCTCCATCAGTCTCTCTGCCGCCTGGCTCCTTGTCTTCCACCACTGCCAGTTTTCTCACCCACTTCACAATTCCTGGAGAGGCTGGACTACAGTCATTAGTGGCCCAGAATTCAGACAGACAACCATGCTCTCCTCTACAATGATAGTGCAGGACAGCAGATAGAAGCCAACATATCTCAGCCACACACTCACCCCCACTTAGGTCAAGCCACACTGATGAGCCAGTTTGGCCTGAGTTCAACTAAGTGGGATTTCCCAAAATGTGCTTTGGGGATACTAAACCCTGAAGATGCTCTATGAGAAATGTGTTCAGTGCTCAAAGGTGTTCAAGAAGAACTGCATAATTGCTCCTCTCTTTGAAGACTCAAAAAGCATGGTAGCATCATTAAAGGCTCTGAGAAGTTCTGCAGCAGAAAATAAGCACACAAAACATCCAACCTGTTTCGCTTTGATTAACTCAGAATTTCCAAAACTTGTTATTTTCCAAACTGTTTTTTATCTGCTTCTTTGGTGTAACACCGTTGAACATGCCCAGAATCAACAGTGTGTTCCAAGCCAGGCTCTGCACTTGCAGTCTCTAGCTTCACCTCATGGATCCCGGAGGATCAATGCTTTTGCCAGGATCCCAGAGGAAGTCTCTTAGTCTCTCCAAACCTCAGTTTTGTCACTAGTAAGATGGTATTAATAATCCTAGTTGATAGGGTTGTTGTGAGGAGTAATAAAGTCACATGTGAGACATCCGCAGCAGGCACTTGATGAAGGTTGTTATTAAAATGCTAAGGATGTGTTTCCCTGCCTGCCTGCAGCAGTCATATCCTGTCTGTCTTCATGTTTCCTGGTCCATCTGTCTCCGTTTTCTTAACCTTCAACTTTGGGCTCAACTTTGGGTTCATTATGAAGTCAGCACCCACCAGCCCAATAACTTTGTGTCTGTGGTTCTCATCTACCAGTGCTACAGGCAGTTTTATAAATCACTTTTTCTTATCCCCATCCTGAAACTGGACTACAGTGGGGAGTGGATCAGAGGAGGTCGAGAAGCTACTTTTTGCTAGCCTCTGATGAAAAGTTTATGGTTTGTGTTCTAATTCGAGAAACGTGGGGTTTTTAAAATGAGACGTTCTTTTAAAGGCACCCAAGTGTTTACAGCTATAAATATTGCAATGCAATAAAATCTGGCTGGGCCCTCTGGCTGCTGAGAGACAGATACCCAGCCCCAAGCTGAACAACATCCAGAGGCAGGACATCATGTTCATGGCAGATTCTGGTTAGTGGAACTCTCTGTTCTATGCTGAGATTTTAAATCAATGCACTAGCACCAATGCAGTTAATGCGATGTCCTGTGCTGGGCTGGCTGTCGTTGATTCTTTCTCTGCTTCTTAGGTCATCACGACAGCTCTAATCGCAGGGCCTTGTCTCTCTCTGATGGGCCCGATAAGGAGGATCCAGGGAACCTTCCTGAACCTAGTGGGTAAATGCAGAGAGGACAGCATCATGAAGCCACTTTTAGTAAGGTCTTTTGTAGAAGTAGGAGTCAGGGCACAAAGCAGAAACCACTCTGTCAACCCCCAAACAGACTTAATCCAAGCAATCAGGTGCTTACAGGAGGAATGGATGTGAGGGCCACCCAGAGGCTAAATGGTTCAAGATCACATTTCCACAGCTGCAGGCCAGCGGTCAGGAGCTGCTGTTGCTGTCCCTGCTGCTGTCACCATGGTTGTTGTGAGCCCATGAAGCTGGTGACCAACAACTGGAACTTGGTGTCCGGCTATTGCAACCATATCTGCCCCTTCTTGTTAACCTCTTCCATCTAAAATTGCGTGAAAGTATCTCAGCCTAAATCTCTCTAGCTCCAAGGGAGTCTAAAAAGGTAATCTTGAAACTTCCAGCCCTTTTAAGACAGACAGGGGATGGGGGTACGTGGAAGGGCATGAGCTGGATTCCAGAAGACTGTCTTAGGCATCTCTTCTAGACAAAACAAGAGTAGCTTATATTTATTGCCTTCAATTTGCCAGATGCTATGTTAGATGGTTTACATATTTATCCAATTTGATTTTCACAACACTCTGAGGAAGGTATAATAATAACCCAATCTTATAGATGAGAAAACTGAGGCTCAGTGAGACTGAATAAATGACTCAAAGTCTGTGATGGTGAATTTTGTGTGTCAACTAGGTGATAGTGGCCAGTCATTTGGTCAGACACCAGTCTAGATGTTGCTATGAAGGTATTTTTTATATATGATTAACATTTAAATCAATAGATTTTGAGTAAAGCCGATTACTCTCCATAGTGTTTGGGCCTCATCCAATCAGATGAAGACCTTTGAAGACATCCCCTGAGTAAAAAGGAATTCAGGGCCGGGCGCGGTGGGTCAAGCCTGTAATCCCAGAACTTTGGGAGGCCGAGACGGGTGGATCACGAGGTCAGGAGATTGAGACCATCCTGGCTAACACGGTGAAACCCCGTCTCTACTAAAAAATACAAAAAAACTAGCTGAGCGAGGTGGCGGGCACCTGTAGTCCCAGTTACTTGGGAGGCTGACGCAGGAGAATGGCGTGAACCTGGGAGGCAGAGCTTGCAGTGAGCTGAGATCCAGCCACTAAACTCCAGCCCGGGTGACAGAGCGAGACTCCGTCTCAAAAAAAAAAAAAATTATTCT
>NW_016804694.1:4030725-4051176 GCF_001698545.2 Rhinopithecus bieti
AAAAAAAAAAAAAAAAAAAAGGAATTCGGTCTCCAGACCGCCTTCGAACTCAAGATTGCAATATAAACTACTGGAACCTGTTGGCCTACCCAGCAGATTTTTGTTTTTGTTTTCATTTAGAGATGTGGTCTTGCCCGGGCTGGTCTCGAACTCTTGGGCGCAGGCAATCCTCCTGCCTCAGCCTCCCAAAATGCTGGGATTACAAGTGTGAACCACTGGCCTCACCCAGCAGATTTTGAACTTAACAGCCCCCACAATTATGTGAGCCAATTCCTTAAAAAAGTGCATTCCCTCTCTCTCTCTATCATAAATATATATATGTATGTATATGTGTGTGTGTGTGTTTGTGTGTGTGTGTGTGTGTGTATCTCTTGTTGGTTCTGTTTCTCTGGGGAGTCCTGACTAATATGAAGTCCAACAAGAAGTAGTAAATGTTACAGGTGAATCTCAAATTCATGTTTGTCCAACTCAAAAGCCCATACTCCTAGAAGACAAACTTCAGACAGCCTCATCTTCTTAGACTTTCAACAGCTCTTTCAGTGCTTGGGGGAGCTCCATACTCAAGGCAGCAAAGGTGGACCATGTATTTGGGGACATCTCAGGTGAAGAGAAAGCAGTGGTCCACCTAACTATGTAAACCCAGGTTATGAGGGGATTGCTGAATGTGTTCAATAGCCAGTCTTCAAGCATTAAATGAGCACAGTCAGAGACTGTGTCAGGCTTAACAGAGATGTAAAAAATATATTCAGAGCAACAATAGCAATTGTATGGCCCCTGACTTCCAGTTTGCCGATGATGGCCTCAAGTTGATATTTTCTTGGAAATCACCTAAAAGCAACAAAGAGGTTTCCTGGAAACTCAGGAAACCTAAAAGTAACAAGGAGAACAAGAAACAGAAATTCAAATTCTATCTTTATAAAAATGTAAGAAAGCTGAAGCCCTAAATAGGTGGAAGAACGTCAAAAGATGTAGAAACAGAGGAAGAGCCAGGGAGGGAAGAGAAGAGAGAGTTCAGAGGTTGCAGATCTCAGGCAGCTGGCAAAGCACACCTATCCCAGGTGTTAGGGCACACCTGAAGTTCTTTTGTTGCTGTTTGTTTTTTGAGATGGAGTCTCACTCTGGCATGATCTTGGCTCACTGCAACCTCCACTTCCCGGGTGCAAGTGATTCTCCTGCTTCAGCCTCTGACTAGCTGGGGTCACAGGCACGCGCCATCACTCCCAGCTAATTTTTGTATTTTTAGTAGAGACAGGGTTTTGCCATGTTGGCCAAGCTGATCTCAAACTCCTGACCTCAGGTGATCTGCCTGCCTCAGCCTCCCAAAGTGCTGGGATTACAGGTGTGAGCCACCATGCCTGGCAACACCTGAAGTTTTAAAACACAGATCTTTTGCTTATAAGAGTGAGAATTGGGTGCTCAGACCAGGAATTGGAGGTTCCCTGCATCCGGTTTGGTCCTGAGGAAGAAAGAAGGGGTGGCATGAGGAATGACACAGGCAAGCCAGGTCTGCAGGAAACAATCAGTGTGGGAGGGGGAGCAAAGAAGCTTTCTTTGGTACCAGACCATTTCTTTGGTACCAGTCTGTATGAATGATGTGAAGAGAAGTAAAGACTCCAACTCACATCCCTGGGTTATAAGGAAAGTTCCTGCTGGCTTGGAACCTGATTTCCTGCATGAACGCCTGCAAGTATCTAATCAAGGAAAAGCACTCTTCATTTACAGTTTATTCATCAAAAGTCTATATGAAGTTGATTTCTGCTTCTAAACAAGATAGACTAACAGGAACTGGGTTTACCCCCTGCCTGAAAAAAACAAAATTAACTAAAAAAGCAGATAAAATAATGAGAAGCAATGATGTTTCAGATATTGGCTATCATACAGTGACATTCAGTGATCTCCGAGAAACGGGAAATAAACAACATGAGCCCCACACTTGCTCCAGGTTACTGCTCAGAGAGAGTTTTGAAGTCATGGCCCAGAGAGGGGAAAACCTGGTTACAGTATGGTGGCCTCTCAGTTCAGCTGGAAGACCTGAAAGGCTAAGAGGGTTAGTTTTCAGAAAATAATTACAGAGAGAAGAGAGCTTCTGTCTCTGTCTCTCTCTCTCTCTGTCTCTCTCTCTCTCTGTCTCTCTTTGTCTCTGTCTCTCTCTCTCTCTGTCTCTCTTTGTCTCTGTCTCTCTGTCTCTCTGTCTGTCTCTCTCTCTCACACACACACACACAGAGAGAGAGAGAGACAGAGAGAGAGAGAGAGAGAGAGTATACTCCCTCTAGAGATCTATAAAGGGCTGACTTGAGTCTTCTGCTGTGTACTGATCAGTGCATGCACGTGAGGAAATTACCTGAGGTCAGGGGGAACAAGAACTATCTGAAGGATTAGAGGAAAAGTTCTCACCTAAGATCAGGTACCAGGCAAGGAGGTCTGCTCTCACCACTTCTACTGATACATGCAACAACATGGATAAATCTTATAAAAAAATTATACTGGGTAAAAAAGCCAGCCCAGAGAGTGTATATTGTATGGTACCATTTGCAGAAAATTTTGGAAAAATGCCAACTAAAGTGAAAGAAAACAAACCAGTGGTGTATGGAAATGGAAAAAAGGGTAGGAAGGGATATAGGGAGAGATTATAAAGGGTACATGGAAACTTTTTGGGGTGATGAATATGCTCGCAGTTTGACCGGGGCAATGGTTTCGTAGGTGCATGCATATGTTGAAACTGATCTATCAAACTGTACACATAAATATGTGCAGTTTTTGTATGTCATTACACCTTGTTGAAAAATACACAAGAAACAATGAAGAGCAGGACAAGAAAAGCCAATGAAACACAATAAACCAGTAAGTGGTGGCGCTGAAGAAAAAAACAGAAATCAGGTAACAGAACAAATATTTAAAGATACAATTTATCAAAATGTTTCAGAAACCAAGGAGAACATGAATCTAGCTATTGAAAAGGAACAACAGATTCCAGAAGAAATGAACAAAAGTCCTCATCACCGAGACATATCCTAGCAAAACTGCTGTACTTCAGAGATGAGTCTTTGGGACAGCTAGGCAAAAAGGCTAAGAGAAGTGACTTGTTGACTTTAGACTTCTCAAAATTAGCATGCAACCCCAGAAGACAGTGGAACTAATCCTAAAATCTCAAAGAAAGAAAGTGTGATCTAAAATTTTTATACCTGGCTTTTATTTTAACATCAAGCATTTTGTGTATGCAAGAAATTAGGAAAGATTGTTCTTATAAACCCTTCCTGGAGAAACTATTGGAGGACAAACTTCAACCCTAATGATGCTCAAAACAGAAGATAATAATGAATTACACAAGGAACATTGCCCAGTAGAGAAATTGACTGTCCATTGTCAGAATGGAAATGCCTGAAGGGGATTTAAATGTTTTGAAAGAGTCTGGTAACTTAATGGTACAGGAGCTTGAAAACACCAGTGTTTCAGAATACGGCCAAGAAATAAATGCAGAAAAGCAACCACGTCTGACAGCAGTGGAGATTAAGTATTTCTAAATTGATACACCATGATGTTACTATCCAGTCTGCCTGAGAAAGCAAAGTCGGGCTGGATTTTTATAAGACGCCCTGGGAATATGGAATGTTTACCCTTCTTGGGAGTGGGATACTTGCCATTTTCTTCAGGGGAACGCTATTTCTATAACGAGTGGAAATATCAAGTGATTGAACAATGGATCGCAGAGAAATTTAAAATGATCTTGGCAGAATTACAAGAAACCATTGAAAAGTTATGGGATTCATTTTGGGGACAAATAAGAACATTTTAATAGGGTTTGTATTTTAGATTTTGGAATTATTGTTAATTTTCTGAGGTGTGAGCATGGTATTATGATTGTATAGGAAAACATCCTTATATTTATAGATGATTTATGTTGAAATATATAGGGATGGAGTGCCACAAAATCTAGGATTTACTTCCAAATTTCAAGGCAAAAAAGGATATGTCATACCTAAGGAAAAAGAAAATATAGCAAAATGAAAATAATGAGTGAATACTGGTGAGGAGTATATGGGGTATTCATTATACTAATCTTTCAACTTTTTCTGTAGGTGTGTGTTTCCAAAATAAAAAGTTATCCCATTCAGAACAGAACATCAAAGCAGCAAAGATATCTTTTAGAGAAATCAAGACCTAAAATAAACATCTTCCTGAGGAAGTATCTGGGCTTAAAGATACAATCAGGTGACTTGAAGAAACAATTCAAATGCACAGAAAGATGTGCTTATAGTTTGGGGAACAGAATGTCAAGAAGACTGGAAAGCTGAAACTTTGTGGAAAGGTTACACATCATTTTTTTTTTTTATTTTGAGATGGAGTCTTGTTGCGGGAAGTCAGGACCCCAAACGGAGGGACCAGTTGAAGCCGCAGCAGAAGAACATAAATTGTGAAGATTTCATGGACATTTATTAGTTCCCCAAATTAATACTTTCATAATTTCTTATGCCTGTATTTACTGCAATCTCTGAACATAAATTGTGAAGATTTCATGGACACTTATCACTTCCCCAATCAATACCCTTGTGATTTCCTATGCCTGTCTTTACTTTAATCTCTTAATCCTGTCATCATCTTCGTAAACTGAGGACCCTGTGATGATTGCGTCAACTGCACAAATTGTTTGTAGAGCATGTGTGTTTGAACAATATGAAATCTGGGCATCCTGAAAAAAGAACAGGATAACAGCAATGTTCAGGGAATACCAGAGATAAGACTTCTGGCCGCCAGTGAGCCGGATGGAACAGAGCCATATTTCTCCTCTTTCAAAAGCAAATAGGAGAAATATCACTGAATTCTTTTTCTCTGCAAGGAACATCCCTGAGAAAGAGAATGCGCCCTGAGGGTAGTTCTATGAACGGCCCCCTCAAGGCATGCCATCTTTTATGGTCGAAGTCAAAGGGATGAAACAAGCTCCAGTCTCCTGTAGCGCTCCTAGGCTTATTAGGACGAGAAAATTCCCGCCTAATAAATTTTGGTCAGACAGGTTGTCTGCTCTCAAACCCTGTCTCCTGATAAGATGTTATCAATGACAATGCGTGCCTGAAACTTCATTAGCAATTTTAATTTCGCTCCATCCTGTGGTACTGTGATCTCCCTCTGCCTCCACTTGCTTTGTGATATTTTATTACTTTGTGAAGTATGTGATCTCTGTGACCCACACTTTATTCGTGCACTCCCTCCCCTTTTGAAAATTGCTAATAAAAACTTGCTGGTTTTACGGCTCGGGGAACATCACGGATCCTGCTGACATGTGATGTCTCCCCCGGACACCCAGCTTTAAATTTCTCTCTCATACTCTTTCCCTTTATTTCTCAAACCAGCTGAGATACCTAGGAAATAGAAAAGAACCCACGTAACCATCGGGAGTGGGTTCTCCCGATAGAGTCTCGCTCTGTCACCCAGGCTGGAGTGCAATGGCATGATCTGGGCTCACTGCAACCTCTGTGTTCCAGGTTGAAGCGATTCTCCTGCCTCAGCCTCCTGAGTAGCTGGGATTGCAGGCACCTGCCACCACGCCTGGCTAATTTTGTATTTTAGTAGAGACAGGGTTTCACCATGTTGGTCAGGTTGGTCTCGAACTCCTGACCTCGTGATCCGCCCTCTTCAGACTCCCAAAGTGCTGAGATTACAGGTGTGAGCCATCGTGCCCCACCAGGTTACACATTTTTACAGGTAATTTTATTTTAAAACTTCCAGACAGGGGAGCTCCCTAATGAAGATTATCTAAGCAAAGTGAAGAGACAATGTCTTGACATTACTAAGATCAAGAAGAAAAAATTCCAGACTTAAGTTGGCATGGAACAACTATTATTCGGGAAGGAAAATGTTGGAATGAATGAAATACTGAGCTCAGGAAATGAATTACATTGTATTTGAAATCTTGGAAAGCCCTAGAAGAAGCTCTATTGCGCAAAAAGGATGAAACTCTCATTTTGAATAATTACTCTGAGCTGCTGAAACACCTGATGATCAGGGTGAGAAGATAAAAAGTCAGAAAACACAGACAGTAGCTACCGCTTTGAGAAAATTAAGAACAGTTGGAAGCAGTGGAGTCCATTTCCAATTCCCACTGAGTGATGACGTGTCAGTTAGGCATAAGCTGGAAGCGCAGAGAAGCTGGACACGGACCTTGGATACAGCATTTCATCAAAGCTCACCTGAAAAATGGATGCACAGCCTTGTAGCTGAAGCACAAGTTCTGAATGCCCTGGACAGGCAGAGAGGCATGGCTCTGCAGGAGAATGAATAGGAAGAGGGCGAGCAAGAGCTCTCAGCAGCAGAGGAAGTGAAAGCTCATCAGCAAGTAATTTAAGAACTGGAGGATGAATTACAGGGTGGGTGGGGGATGAGATCTAATAAGACCTAGATTGCTCTTAATGGTCGGAGAGTTCATGACAGCAGGCATACCGCTGGTGCTGCAGAAAGAGCTTTAGTTGGAAAGAAGAGGCAAACTGTCAGACCTGGACAGAAATTAATACAAGGAAAACCAAGACACTAAAGCTTCAAACACCAGTGACTTTAACTCCAGGAAGACACGATCACCAAATCCTATTACAGAGAGCTCTCCTGTGCCAAAGCTGATCTTTTGGCCCACCTGCCAGAACTGGAGGTGTCCTCTCCCCAGTGCCTGCTACATGAGTTGCTGGGACAAGTACAAAATAAAAATGTGTGTCTCTTGATCAAAAAGCAAAGCCTGGGCAACATGGCAAAACCCAGCCTCTACCAAAATACAAAAAAAAAAAAAAAAAAAAAGAAAAAAAAAAAAAAAAAAAAAAATAGCCAGGCATGGTGGCACACACTTGTAGTCCCAGCTACTTGAGGTAGGAGGACCACTTGAACCTGGGAGGTCAAGGCTGCAGTGAGCCAAGATTGTTCCACTGCACTCCAGCCTGGGGGACAAAGTGAGACCCTGTCTCAAAAAAAAAAAGAAAAAAAAAAAGAGCTGGAAAAAATGCCCCTGAAGGTACTAAAATATATAGTATAGCTCTTTCCTTTCTTTTGAGGTTTGGTGCTTTCTGTCAACTTGGCATGGTATTTTTTACTTGCCACTTAAGGTAAATCTCAGTAAAGAAAAATTAAAAATTGTAATTATACCACTCATCTTTACATTATCTAATGGCCGTTTTATGTATGCATTTAGAGACAGGGTCTTGCTGTCCCCCAGACTGGAGTGCAGAGGTGCAATCATGGCTCACTGCAGTCTCAAACTCCTGGGCTCAAGCAATCCTCCTCCTCTAGTCCCCTGAGTAGCTGGGACTATAGGTGCACGCCACCATGCCTGACTTTTTTTTTTTTTTTTTTTTGTAGAGACGTGGTCTTGCTATGTTTCCCAGGCTGATTTTGAACTCCTGGCCTCAAGTGATCATCCTGCCTTGGCCTCCCAAGGGGATTACAGACCTGAACCACCATACCCAGCCCACCAATGACAATTTTAAATGCAAATATAAGAGCATTTCTCTCATATGCAGAATCACTGAAATGACACAATTCTCATGTTTTCAGCTCATATATGTATATATTATGTAGTTCGTATCAGAAAAATGGAAATACTGTGCAAAACTAACTAAACTTTTTTATTTCACTTCCGATATACAAACATTCCACCAGCATGCTCTCTCTTCAGGTGACTGAGGAGTGAGGAAGGACTGAAGGTAAAAGGAACCATGTGCTGTCCTGTCTTTCCCTCTCCTTCTGTGTCATAATTGTCAGTGTCCATGGCTGGCAAATACGGGGAGGTGGCATGAGTGAACAGGATGTGAATGAGGACGGGACAGAGTTCCTTGGTCCGTCCTGTTTCTTAGAACACCGTTGCCTTCTTTCTGCATTTAAGGCAAGTTGTGATTCAAAGGGAAAGTGTGATCTCAGCTTACCCAGTCATGGACAGAGCACGCTTACCTTGCTCTTGCTGTGTTGTCTCACTTAACTCCCATGCATAGAAGGCCCACCAGAATTCTGTGCTCAGAAAACCAAAACACAATTTCAAAGAGAAAAGTAGGAAGAGTTTCAAGAAGACAACAGCAGAGCATTAGACCAAGCATGAAGCCTGTCTGAGCACAGGGCCATGTGCCACTGCACACACCGCATACCCAGAAGGCCAGCCCTGGCTCCATCCCACAAGTCATCATGGGCTATCTGGGCGAATCCTTTTCTCTCTAAGAGTGGGATCTAGAAGGGAATTTGCAACTGTCAGTCAGCCTCTACCTGGCTCTGGAAGCCTCTCACATTCCACTGTGATGGATGACATAGTTGATGCTGTCCCAGGAATACCAGCATGATCTCACCAAAGAGAGGATGCCATTGTCCTGGGTGAATGTACCACCTCCTAACCTAACCTTAAGCACCTCCATGTTTTTTCCTCCCAGACTCCTCCTGGGCCTGCTCTTCCTGACCAAGAGAAGATTCCCTAGACTTTCATCAGGAATGAGGATCCTTCAAGTATTTCATGGACATCTACTTTCTAGATTCATAGTTTCTTGGCCTAAAATGATGCATTCCTTCTGGTTCCCATTGACTCCTCCCAACCCCATGGCCATCCAAGGAGTTGCCTTCACATTTCAGTGTCTGCACTGCCTCCTACATGCATTTGTTCTCAATGTTGTATACAGGACATTTCAGGGGATTCTCTCGGACTTTTAGCCTGAATCCCTGAATAGAATTTTAAAAACTTTTCATATGCTTCAAAATGAAATATGCCTTTACCTTGAATATTAGACTTGGGCTTACTATTTTAAATGTTCTTTTTTTTTTTTTTTTTTTTTTTTGCTGACCAAGCAAGTCGACTCTGAATTTTGTAGAAGGGAAAACAATTGTATTTATTAACATGAAGATCACCTCTAAAGCTTTATCCTGCTACATACCTGTGCTAGTTTTAGTTCTTGTAGTTTGGGTCGTTGATACGTCTTTATTTTTCATTTATTTTCATTTATTTTTATTTTTTGAGACAGGGTCTCATTTTTTGCCCAGACTGGAGTGAAGTGGTGCAAACGTGGCTCACTGTGATCCACATGATCACTGTGATTGTGCCTCTGCACTCCAGCCTGGAGGATAGCAAGACCCTGTCTCTATAATACATACATAAAACTTCCATTAGATAATTTAAGATAGCCGGGCGCGGGTGGCTCAAGCCTGTAATCCTAGACTTTGGGAGGCCGAGACGGCGGATCCACGAGGTCAGGGAGATCCAAGACGCCTGGCTATAAGCGGGTGAACCCCGTCTCTTGACTAAAAACTACAAAAAACTAGCCGGGCGAGTGGCAGGCCGGGCCTGTAGTCCCAGCTACTCGGGCGAGGCTGAGGCAGGAGAATGCGTGAGCCCGGGAGGCGGAGCTTGCAGTGAGCTGAACCGGCCACTGCACTCCAGCCTGGGTTGGACATGAGAGACTCCAGTCTCAAAAAAAAAAAAAAAAAAAAAAAAAAAAAAAAAAAAAAAAAAAAAAAAAAAATAAGATAATGTAAAGATAAGTGGTATTAATTACAAGTTTAATTTTTCTTTACTGAGATTATACCTTAAGTGCAAGTAAAAAATACCAGGCCAAGGTTGATAGAAAGCCCCGACCAAACCTCAGAAGAAAGGTGAAGAGCTATATATTCTGTAGTACTTAGGGACATTTTTTCTGGCTTTTTTTTTTTTTTTTTGTGTTTTTTTTTGTTTTTTTTTTTTTTGAGACAGCGTCTCCACTTTGTCCCCAGGCTGGAGTGCAGTGGAACAATCTTGGCTCACTGCAGCCTTGACCTCCCAGGTTCAAGTGATCCTCCTGCCTCAGCACCCCCCAAGTAGCTGGGATTACAGGTGGATGCCACCAAACCTGGCTAATTTTTGTATTTTTTGTAGAGACAGGTTTTACCACTTTGATCAGGCTGGTCTCAAACTCCTGACCTCAAGTGATTCTCCCACCTTGGCCTCCCAAAGTATTGGGATTACGGGGGTGAGCCACCATTCCCAGCCTTGATACATGTTTTTACATGTTAGGAAAAATATAATATGTTTGAATAACTTTTCTTTCCTAAATTCAAACAGACACACACACACACACACACACGCACACAAATTGTTCCCATTCTAACAGTAGAAAATGACTTCATTGATGAATACAAATAGCAAACCCAAAACGCTGGTCAACAGCTCCCTGTGTACTTACTCCCAGAATGGTACCTACAGCTAGAAAGCACAGCTATCCTCCTCAGAGAATTGAAGAAAGCCAAACCACAGCAACAACCAAGCCTTGTATACCTTGCAAGGGGCAGCTAGGGCCTCAGCTCCTCTAAGGAGCCTCAGATCCTGGCCCAGCCCACACACTGAAACCATCCTTCCCTGTCCTCCCTTGAGCCTTTCATTTTCCCATTCTGTTACCCTCTGCCTACCATAAACTGTTGCATTTTTGCCCAGAGAATAACCTTTGTTTAGACTATTTGGCCCCTGAATTTTTCAAAGTATGTCCAGAGACTCTGGCATCAGAACCCCACCAGGGTTGGGGTGGGGAGAGTTTTAAAGTGCAGACGTCAGCCTCCTCTACAGATATTTTAAAGCAGACTCTCTGGGAGGCCCAGCCATCCGCAGCTTTAACAAGTTCCCTAGAGAACTCTAATGCCCACTGAAGATTAATAACTACTGACCTGGTCCCACTACCCATTTTACACTGGAGGAAATTGAGGCCCTGAGGTCACACAAGTCAGAAGCAGTGCAGTAGGGACTAAAGTCTGGGTCTTTTCACTCTTAGCCCATCCTGAATCCCTAAACCAGGATCTCTAGTTTCTCTGCAGTTTCTTAATATACACCTTTATCCTTGGTCACTTTGTAAACTCCTAAACAACAGGGACCATATGAATTAAACTGAGTACCAAGCACAGTGTTGGGTGTGAAGTCACAAATTGTTATTTCAGCGAGTAGATTAATGAATGAAAAAAAAAAAAATGAATGATGATGCCTACAATGAGGCTTTACAACTTTCCAGTTCATTATTTTTTTGTTGTTGTGTTTTTATTTTTTTGACACAGGGTCTCACTTCGTTGCTCAAGCTGGAGTGCAGTGGTGAGATCATGGCTCACTGCAGCCTCAACCTTCCAGGTTCAAGCAATCCTCCTGCCTCAACCTCCTGAGTAGCTGGGACTACAGGCATGTGCCACCATGCCTGGCTAATTTTTTATTTTTATTTTTGTAGAGATGGGGTCTTGCTATGTTGCCCAGGCTGGTCTTGAACTTCTGGGCTCAAATGAGCTTCCCCTCTTGGCCTCCCAAAGTGCTAGGATTACAGGTATGAGCCACTGTGCCCAGCCTCTGATTCATTTTAAGTTTACTTTGACATGTCTTAATTGCTAGCCATTGTAAGTCCTCTTTGGCAGAGGGCTTGGTTTCAAAGATAAAATAAATGAAGCTGAAAAAAGGTGTTCTCATGGACCTAAAAACCCCTGGCCTAACTATTCAAGCACCCAGCACAGGGTCCCCAGAAGAATGATTCCCCAGCAGAGCTATCACCCTCTTCCAGTGGCAGCACTTCACCCACACTGTACTGTTTTAATACCTTGACTGTGGCTCTGTTCCCTCTCCATGTGGCCAAGGTCAATATTTATAATTGTCTGTTGCCTCCCATGTGAGCTGCTGATGCTTTGATTACATAAACATCCACCACCCCTCACTGGGTCAGGGACTAGGAGGGAGAAGTTCATTAGTCTTTATGGCCATAATAATATTTCATGTCAAGGCAGTGGGGGGATCTGCCCATGCCTCCGTGAGATGTACAGCTGACTGCAGGCGCTCACTATTGATTGCATCTATAATAATATGATGGCTGCTCTCTGAAGTGGGATATGTAAATACCTTGACTCTCAGGTGGGAGGGAAAAGGTCTTTGTTGAAGGCAGAAGTGTGTCATGAAAGTAGTTTCGCTGGAAATGGTCTCACCAGGTGGCATCTCTTTCCCACAATACCTTCACCCTGCCACTCACCCTAGATGCCTCATCTTCTCGAAACAGAGAGATAGATGGAGAGATGAGTGGAATCATGTCAGTTAACTTTGATGAGTAATAGTGTTTGAGCATCTGAAGTGAGTGTGTCCCTACAGATCTTTGAGTCCAACACCCTCATTACACAGATGAGGAAACTGAAGTTCAGAGAAGCTCCTGCAAATTCAGGACGACACTTAAAAATGCTAGACTCCTAATTGGATAT
Source organism: Rhinopithecus bieti (assembly GCF_001698545.2). NCBI lineage: Eukaryota > Metazoa > Chordata > Mammalia > Primates > Cercopithecidae > Rhinopithecus > Rhinopithecus bieti. The sequence continues at coordinate 4,042,915 of NW_016804694.1, forward strand.
CCAGGATATTAATATTCCTTCATTCTAGTAGATAACGACTATATACCAGGGGTAGAACTGCTTCTAGCCCATAAAGTGCCTTTTTGCAAGTAGGAAAAGGCACCACTTCCTCCCCATGGACGTGGGCCTGCATCAGGGTGCATGAGTGGCAAGCAGAGTGGCAGTTGGATCTCAGCCCCCTGCTGTCCCTTGTACGGTAACAACCTGCACAGTTGTCACTGGAGGCTCTGGCCAGGGAAGGACAAAGTTTGTCCCTGAAGACAGGGCCTGAGCCTTATTTACCTCTGTAAATCCCATCTCATGTAGAGCTATGCCTGGCCCACTGCAGGTGGAAGATAAATGTTTACATAAGGAAAGAAAAGAGGGGGAAGAAAGAACAATATCCAATTTTCTTGGGAACTTCATCAATGAAACTTTGTGAAGGAAGAAAACAAGCAAAACCCAAACAGCCGATTGCTAGGTCTGGTGCAGGAAAATAAAGCAAAATGAAATAGAGTCCAATTAGTTTGCTTAAACAATATTAAACTCCAGAGGAAAACGGAAAGATAGCCCTGCTGACATTACTGAGAGCTGCAGAGAGGGGCCAGGCAATTATATTAGGGAAAACAGATAAGTTTGTGGGTTGCCAAATAAAGAAGCAATCACAGAGATAAAAGCAGGCACTTTCCCCAAACAGAAAGCATAACTAAATCATTCATCAGCTTCCCATGCAGAGCTCAGGCACTTGATCTGGAGACAAATAAGGAGGGTATTTTTTTTTTTTTTTTTTAATGGTGTTATCTTGAATAGGCTGATTCCTTTGCCTCGAGCTAATTTGGATTAATCTATCTTCCCAGGAGGCTATAAAATTCTTCCTTTTCTCCATAAACCTTTGTAAGGACAGATGGTCACTTATCTGCAAATGAGGTTTGAATTCCCTCCCCCATGACAGGGGTGGGGAGGAGTCTTGGGGAGATGAGGGTGTCAAGAGCAGGGAAGCAGAGGAAAGGAAGAGAAATAAAATCTCGTATCATGTGCCAGGCATGGTAGCTCATGCCTGTAATCCCAGCACTTTGGGAGGCCAAGGCGAGCGGATCACGAGGTCAGGAGATCGAGACCATCCTGGCTAACACGGTGAAACCCCGTCTCTACTAAAAATACAAAAAATTAACCGGGTGTGGTGGCAGGTGGCTGTAGTCCCAGCTACTTGGGAGGCTGATGCAGGAGAATGGCGTGAACCCGGGAGGCGGAGATGCAGTGAGCTGAGATCGTGCCACTGCACTCCAGCTTGGGCAACAGTGTGAGACTCCATCAAAAAAAAAAAAAAAAAAAAAAAACTCGTATCACATGTTTAGAAGTTCAAAATACCTTTAACATTTTCTGTCTTGTTTATTTAAACAAGTCCCTGTCCTTTTAGAGTCAGCTTTGGCCTGTGTCATCCTGGAACAGGGATTTTGTCATCTTTTTGTAGTCACAGACCCCTTCGAGAATCTGGGCAAATGATGTAGATATCTCCTCAAATAAAAAAAAAAAGACATATGCGTATGTTCATACACTTTCACAATTTCAAAGGATTCATGCACCCCCTGAAGCTCATCCTTGGATCCCAAGTTAAAAACACCTGTTCTAGATCCCAGAATGAAACCTATTTTGGAGAGGGTTCTAGACGCTTCACTGATAACACCAAATTATCATTTTGCATTTTAAGTGGGTTTGAAGACCTCAATGCATTGAGAAGAGATGCTTGAAAATGACATAACTTAGAAGCATTAGTGGGAGCCCTGCTGGCTGAGATCTTGGAGAGAAGGAGGAGGAACTGGCAGGGAAGTGCTAGCAAAATCTTTGTAAGGGACAGATACTTTAATACTCAAGAAGTTAGGTCTTAGGCTGGGCATGGTGGCTCATGCCTGTCATCCCAGCACTTTGGGAAGCCAAGGCAGGTGGATCACCTGAGGTCGGGAGTTCGAGACCAGCTTGACCAACATGGAGAAACCCCATCTCTACTAAAAATACAAAATTAGTCTGGCATGGTGATACATGCCTGTAATCCCAGCACTTTGGGAGGCCCAGGCGGGCAGATCACCTGAGGTTGGGAGTTTGAGACCAGACCGACTAACATGGAGAAACCCCATCTCTACTAAAAATATAAAATTAGCCGGGCATGGTGTCACATGTCTGTAATCCTAGCTACTCGAAAGGCTAAGGCAGGAGAATCGCTTGAACCTGGGAGGAGGAAGTTGTGGTGAGCCAAGATCATGTCATTGCATTCCAGGCTGGGCAACAAGAGCAAAACCCCATCAAAAAAAAAAAAAAAGAAGTTAGGTTTTCATGAAAGTTTAGCCTTTCATGAAGTTTAGTAATTCATGAATACTACCACAAGGTGAGAGTGCTGCAGTCATACGGCTCTCCTAAGCAAGCTTCTGTTCTGTGTGCATACTTCTGGGTTGCAAAACTAAACCAATAATTTTCCACTCGACCTTTTTTGATAACTCAAGAACAAATACAGAGAGCCAAATACTCGCCTGTCAAGTGCACATTGCTGATGTGGGCATTGGGGATAGAAAGATAAAGAAGACACATCAGTGTCTTTATATTCCATTCTTTTTTCTTCCTCAAGCGATAATTTGCCATCATGGGTGGGCTCGATTTTCATTCCTCAAACTCTTTCAACCATTTTCTCTTTCAGAGTCAGGTAATGAGTACCTATATACCTTTCCTTTTAGTTCTGTAAAATTTGTGTGAGATATACCTGGTATTTCCTCAGATCTCTTGAACTCTGAGATGATATAGACTCTTTTATCTGATTAATCAAAACAAAGAATTATTTATTAAACCAGCTCACTATGATACAGATGAAGAAATATTACTAGTCACCAAGGAGTTCACTAAGCTCTCTTCATAAGCTAATGGTAGAGTTCCTAGATGTACCATCTCTCAGTCATCCCACCCCCACACACATATACACAGCCACTCTTTAGGCTATTGAGAGGTAGGTCTGCTTCCATGAGGCAATTTGGCTGAGGCCTTGAAGAAAATTTCTGATTCTCTCTCAAAGTACTTGCCTTCCCTTCTCTGTATTGCCAAGCCCGTATGGTCAGGCATTTAGCATACGTCACCTAGTATTTCAGCTACTTGTGTCCACATTCAGTCCCCAGGACAGGGGTGCTTCCATCTGTTGGGGCATCTTTAGTAAAATGCTCAATAAGCCGGTGATCAACTGCACCAATCAGCAGGATGTGAGCAGTCAGAGAAGAGTGGGGGGTGGGCACACTGGGCAGAAGGAATCACAAGCACAAAAACCACTAGGCAGAAAACTCCAGGCCCTCACAGGAGAGGATGGGTCCTCCCATTGTGAGCGGGGAGGTGTCATGAAGATGGAGGAAGACAGAAGGCTGGAAGGGACCTTGAGTGCCAACTTGAAGCGTCTGGATTTGGCTCAGCAGGCAAAGGGGAGCCAGTGAAGATTCCTGGTAGAGAAGATCTCAGCAAGATGCAGAAAAGGCAGTGTGAGTAAGCAAGGAGCAGTGGGAACTCACTACACCGATTCAGGGGTGAGATCTTAGGGGCTGCAACTGTGCAGTGCCCTTGACAATGACAAGAAGTAGACTCGAATGAGACAGCTAATGGAAGAATGAATCAACAAGATCTGGTAACTGCATAGGGGGTGGCCAAAAAGAGTGACCTGGGGCCTCTATGGAATGAGATGAAAAGGCTTTGCGGCCAAGACTTACGTTCAAAAGAGTATCACATGCAAACTTTTGGGTTGTCTCCAATTTGAACATGCAATTACAAAGACACACGCAAACAAGATTCTCTGTAAATATAGACAAGTTGATTCCAAAAGTTACATGAAAAGAACACACAAAAAAACCCAACTTGAATAGCCAACATTTTTTTAAAAAGGAAATTAAAATGGCAAGACTTACACGACCTGATTTTAAGACATGCTATAAACTATGGTAATCAAGACAATGTGGTATTGGGGAAGGGTAGACATATAGCTCAGTGGAGCAGAGTCCAGAAACAGACTCACATAAATATGATCGATTTTTTCCAAAAGTGCAAAGACAATTCAGTGGTATGTTTTCAACAAATGGTAGGCTGGGCGTGGTGACTCACGCCTGTAATCCTAGTACTTTGGGAGGTCAAGGTGGGAGGATTGATTAAGCCCAGGAGCTTGAAACAGCCTGAGCAACATAGCAAGACCCTGTCTTAAAAAACAAACAAACAAACAAACAAACAAAGGTGCGGGACAAGTAGATAGACATATACTTTAAAAATGAACTTATAACTCCCATCTTATATAAAAATTAACCCGGCCGGACGCGGTGGCTCAAGCCTGTAATCCCAGCACTTTGGGAGGCCGAGACGGGCGGATCACGAGGTCAGGAGATCGAGACCATCCTGGCTAACACGGTGAAACCCCGTCTCTACTAAAAAATACAAAAGCTAGCCGGGCAAGGTGGCTGGTGCCTGTAGTCCCAGCTACTCGGGAGGCTGAGGCAGGAGAATGGCGTAAACCCGGGAGGCGGAGCTTGCAGTGAGCTGAGATCCGGCCACTGCACTCCAGCCTGGGCGACAGAGCGAGACTCCGTCTCAAAAAAAAAAAAAAAAAAAAAAAATTAACCTAAGGTGGATCATAGTCCTAAATATAAAATGTAAAATCATAAAACTCTCATAAGAAAACATCAGGAAAAAATCTCTGGACCTTGAGTTTGCCAAAGAGTTCTCAGATATAACACCAATGTGATCCACAAAAGAAAACAAGATAAACTTAACTTCATCAAAATTAATAACTTTACTCCGCTAAGGACACTATTAATATTAAGACAGTGAAAATTCAAGCCACAGAATGGGAGAGAAAATACTTGCCAATCATTTGTCTGACAAAGAACTCATATCCAGAATATACAAAGAACTGTCAAAACTCAATAAGAAACATACAACCTGATTTTAAGAACAGACAAAAGGGCCGGGTGCTGTGGCTCACACCTGTAATCCCAACACTTTGGGAGCCAGAGGCGGGCAGATCATGAGGTCAGGAGATCGAGACCATCTTGGCTAACATGATGAAACCCTGTCTGCCCTAAAAATACAAAAAATTAGCCAGGCATGGTGGTGGGCACCTGTAGTCCCAGCTACTCGGGAGGCTGAGGCAGGAGAATGGTGTGAATCTGGGAGGCAGAGCTTACAGTGAGCTGAGACTGCGTCACTGTACTCCAGTGTGGGTGACAGAGGGAGACTCCATCTCAAAAAAAAAAAAAAAAAAAAAAAAGTTTGAATCAACATTTCACCAAAGAAGATATTCAGATGACAACACACACACGAAAACATGCTCATCATTTAGTCATTAGGGAAATACAAAATTAAAATCACCATGATGTATCCTTATAGACCTAGTAGAATGGCTAAACATTTTTTGAATACCTGACAATACCAAGTGCTGTCAAGGATGTAGGAGCAACTTTCCTATGTTGCTGGTGGGAATAATAAATAGTACAGAAATTCTGGAAATGGTTTGTCAGTTTCTTATAGTTATGTATACACTTACCACACAACCTCACATTCCCACTCCTGGGTATTTATTCTAGAGAAATGAAATTTGTTCATACAAAAATTCGTCCACAAATGTTTACAGCAGCACAATTCAAAATAAACCAAATTGGGAATAACCCAAATATTCTTCAATTGGTGAACAAATAAACTGTGATACATCCATACAATGAATAAACAAATCATACAATAAAATAAATAAATAAATAAAATTGGCTAGGCATGGTGGCTCATGCCTGTAATCCCAGCACTTTGGGAGGCTGAGGCAGGCAGATCATTTGAGGTCAGGAGTTCGAGACCAACCTGGCCAACATGGTGAAAACCCACCTCTACTAAAAATACAAAAATTAGCCAGGTGAGGTGGCATGCGCCTTTAGCCCCAGCTATTCGAGAGGCCGAGGCAGGAGAATTGCTTGAACCCAGGAGGCTGAGGTTGCAGTGAGCTGATATCATGCCACTGCACTGCAGTTTGGGTGATAGAGCAAGATTCTGTCTCAAAAAATATATAAAAATAAAATAATAAATAATAAAAGTAGCAATAAAAAAGGACAAACTACAGATGTATGTAACAACTTGGATGGATCTCAAAGGCATTATGCTGAGTTTCAAAAGATTATATACTGTATGATTCCACTCATACCACCTTCTGAAAAAGGTGATAGGGACATGCCCTAAGCTAAGTAATGCCCCAAAAGGTATTACTGGAGTCTATGAATGTTAACGCATCTGGCAAAAAAGAATTTTTCAGGTGTGATTAAATTAAGGATCTTGAGATGGGGCTATAATTCTGGATTATCCAAGTGGGTCTCTAACGCAATCACAAGTGTCCTTATAAGACGGAGGCAGAAGGAGATTTGACACAGAGGAATTGGTGATAGGAAGAGAGAACTGAGAGAGAGACTCGGAGATGCCAGCCATGAAGATTAGGCTAATGTGCCCACAAGTCAAGGAATGCTGGCAGCCACCGGAAGCCGGAAGGGGCAAGGAATGGATTCTCCCCTAGAAATTTTGGTGTTGGAGATGTGGCCCTACAGACACCTTGACTGTGGCCCCATGATGTTGAAGTTGTACTTTGGGACTCCAGAACTCTGAGAGAATAAATATCAATTTTCGAAGTCACTAAGTTTGTGGTAATTTGTTATCACAGCCACAGGAAATGAATACAGGACAGAAAACAGGTCAGCGGTTTCCAGGGCTTGGCACTCCCCAGGGTGCCAAGGCACACTATTTGTAGTGGTGGTTACCAGAATCTAGGCATATGTCAAAATTCATAAAAACTAAACACCAAAAAACTGAATACTACTGTATTTAAAATTCTTTAAAATCAATCAATCAGGCCAGGTGCAGTGGCTCATGCCTGTAATCCGGGCACTTTGGGAGGCCAAGGTGGGCAGATCACTTGCGGTGAGAAGTTCGAGACCAGCCTGACCAACATAGTGAAACCCGTTTTTACTAAAAATACGAAAATTATCTGGGTGTGGTGGCGCGCGCCTGTAGCCCTAGCTACTCAAGAGGCTGAGGCAGGAGAATCGCTTGAACCCGGGAGGCAGAGGTTGCCGTGAGCCGAGATCGTACCACTGCACCCCAGCCTGGGCGATACAGTGTGACTCCGTCTCAAGAAAAAAATCAATCAATCAATAAAAACTTAAAGTTAAAAAATCTATATACTAGGGCCCCAAAAGAAGAAGTGGCCCCAGCCTCTCCCAAGCTCTGAGATGCCCTGGAAGAATGCTGAAGGGAAACCAGGTCTCCAGCCTGTGTGATTCCAGGGCCATTACAAGAAGTGGAGAAAGGGACTGGTGTGTGGTGTGTGTGTGTGGAGGCGAGGAATCATCAAGCTTGTCCTAGACACAGTGAACTTGAGGAGACCTAAGGCTTTCCAGGTGGTGATGAGGAAAGCGGTTGGAAACCATGTCTCTGAGAGAGGCAGAACAGAGTGTAGGAGACATGGGAGTGGACTTGATTATGAGCACAGATTTTCATATAACACAATGTATATGAGCTATGTGACTTTGGCAAGTTACTTAGCCTCTATGAACCTCAGTTTCATCTTCTTTAAAATGGGACAATCCTCACACTTACCTCAAGTGAGGGTTCCACGAGGGAACGGCAGTAAACACGTCATCTTGTGCCTGCCACATGATAGAGCAGGAAATGTGAGCTGGGACAATTATTGTCAGGACAGTGATCAGTCTTGAAGTGACTTAGAATCGGATTTGGGATCATGGCACAGATTCAAGATGGATGCCACAGGAGTGGTGAGGGCCTCCAGAAGAGACCGAAGAATAGAGGGTGGAGGTGGAGCGGGAGATGAGGGGCTGTTCTGGAGGCAGGAACAGAGCCAAGTAGCTGAAAGAAGATGCAATGGTATATATTCGTTTGCTAGGGCCATAACACAGTACCACAAACTGGGTGGCTGAAAACAGCAGAAATCTATCTCACAGTTCTGGAGGTCAGAAGTCTGAGATCAAGGTCAGTGGAGTTGGTTCCTTCTGAGGGCTCTGAGGGAGAAATCTGTCCTGTGCCTCTCCCAGTAGCTTCTAGGTGGTTCTGGGGTGCTGCTATAACAAATACTTAAAAATGCGGAGGTGGATTTGGAATTGGATAATGGGTGGAGGCTGAAAGCATTGGAAGGTGCATGACAGAAAAAGCCTAGATTACCCTCAAAGAGATTGTTGCTAGAAACATGAATCTCTCTCTCTCTCTCTCTCTCTCTCTCTCTCTCTCTCT
>NW_016804694.1:4051560-4086069 GCF_001698545.2 Rhinopithecus bieti
TTCCTTTCTTTCTTTCTTTCTTTCTTTCTTTCTTTCTTTCTTTCTTTCTTTCTTTCTTTCTTTCTTTCTTTCTTTCTTTCTTTCTTTCTTTCTTTCCTTCCTTCCTTCCTTCCTTCCTTCCTTCCTTCTTTCTTTCTTTCTTTCTTTCTTTCTTTCTTTCTTTCTTTCTTTTTCTTTCTTTCTTTCTTGTAGAGATGAGCTTTTGCCATGTGGGCCAGACTGGTCTTGACCTCCTGGTCTCAAGTGATCGGCCCATCTCGGCCTCCCAAAGTGCTGAGATTACAGATGTGAGCCATGGTGCCTGGCAGAAACATGAATGTTAAAGGTGCTTCCAGTGAGGTCTCAGACAGAAATGAGGAGCACGTTGGAAACTGGAGGAAAGGCGATCCTTGTTATATTACCTCAGGGCTGGTGGAGAATAAACGTGATGATCTCTGTGCATCAATTGTCCAGCAGACCTGAGGGCTCTACTGTCTGGCTATAGTGTCTCACCATGGGGCCAGCATGAGGTTCAATAGAGGAGGACAGGTGGGACATAGTCCCAGCTCCTGGTAGGGAATTGCTGGGGTCTGGGGAGATTTGCAGACAAGATGAGTTTCTTAAAGGCAAGGGGTGATGAATCCTGAAGGCCTGTCTCTGGGGTCCCTCAACTGCAAATTCCTCCTTCCCACTCTCCTCTTCACTTTTGTCTCCCACAAACTCCCCAGCGCTGCTTTCTCGGGGCAGAAGCCTTCCAGCCTCACCCCTCTCTGCCCAGGGCTTTTTGCAAAAGGTGTTTCAGAAGCCCTCGCAACAGCTCCTGAGGCCTGTGGGATGGGAACTGTCTCATTTTATAAACAAGAACATGGAGGCTCAAGAGGCTATCAGACTTATCTAAGTCACACAGCGTGTTGAGGACAGCAGTATTCATGCCCTGGTGTCTACACTCCCAGGCCGGGGCTGGACACACTGCACCACGTGGCTTTAGTTTCTGATGGTTCTTGCTTTGGGAGCCTTGGCCTGAAGGAGAAAGGGAAGCCAGAGGCAGATTCCCTAAGTTATCTGGTTCTGATCCTAGCCAGAGAGCTAGGCTTTGGGGAGGTCTTGGTCTTCCAGGCACTTAGAGCATCCTCACAGGAGGGACAGGACGCTTCGGCTTTGCTGGCGGCGTGACCACAAGGGGGCAGTGGCGCTGCATGTGACGATCTACGGGCGGACGGGAGGGAGCTCCAGGTCTCCAGAGACGGGCAGGTGGCTCCGCTTGCCCGCGACACACTCAGAGCTCCCAGCTGCCGGGATCCTGCCCAGACACCTCCCCTCCAATGAGCGCTCATCAGCCTTCAGAGTACATAACTTTGACTCTCAGTGGTCTCTTCCGGGCTGGGGCGGGGCTTGCTGCTGGAGGAGCCTCCACCTCCCACCACAAACCCCCACATTCAGCCCCAGCTCGAGATTACTGGAGTCCCCTTCACTCCAGGCTTCCTCCTCCTTCTCTCTCCTTCCTCGGGAGCTTAGAATTTGAAGAGGGCAGCTCCTCCAGGTGTTCTCAAAGTGGGTTCCACAGATCCCTGTGGGAAACCCAAGGGAAACCCCCCAGGAAAGTGTGGGGAGCAAGGTGGGCTGGAGAGGGACTTGGAACTGTTGGAAGAAGAGTCCAAAAGTCCATGCCAACATAACCGGCTGAGACTCTGTCACTTGTCCCACAGTCATTAACCAAGCACCTGCTATCGCTGGGCGTCTAGACACTCGGGAGACAAGAGAGAGCAAAACAAAGATCCCAGCCTTAGAGAGACTTAAATGCCATGGGGAGTTCTGTTTGTTCTGCATCAAAGCAAAAATGACAAGAAAGATAATTTACACACTCACCACACATCACCTAATTGTATGGCTGCTGGACCCAGGCAGCACCCTTCTTGTGATCTTTCTTTTCTTCTTATTCCTGGTCCTTCTCTTCCATCTTTCATGGCTCCTGGATACCTCCTTCAAGGCGAGAGCTCATGACAGGCAAGAAAGGACCCACACAGGGCAAGGGTTGAGTGGGGAGACAGCTTGTCACATGGGGGCGGGGCAGGAAGACAGGATGCCAGAGGCCCCGCGGTGAAGCCCCTTGGTCCATCACTCAGCCCATGAATCTGGTGTGCTGGAGCCTGAGGAGTCAAGAAGAAGGACTGCTTGGCAGGGATGACTTTAGTCCACAGACCTCACACTCCAACCCTCTCTGCCCCACAGCAGCGGGAGGGGAAGAGTGAGGGAATGGAATGGAGGGGCAGGACTCAGCGGGCAGAGTCTGGGCACCTCGGGGAGTCCCAGAGTCACATCTGTTAAGAAGACCCAGGCCAGACCTCCCTGAACTCCAGCTCAGAAACAGACTGCTGTTTCCTAAGTGTTTCTACAGAAGCTGCCAAAACTCAGGGAAAGTGAACTCATCCCATATATGTGGGAGACACATATGCAGAGTACAAAACAGTTCTCAGGGTACCAGCTTCTCAGGGAGCCCCAGTCTGAGGGAGACACAGCCCCGTCCTCAGGGACCCTTGGTCTGAGGGGAGACACAGCCCCGTCCTCAGGGACCCCCATTCTGAGGGGAGACAGCCCTATCTTCAGGGACCCCCAGTCTGAGGGAGATGCAGCCCCATCCTCAGAGACCCCCATTCTGAGGGGAGACACAGCCCTGTCCTCAGGGAGCCCCAGTCTGAAGGGAGACAGAGCCCTGACTTCAGGGAACCGCAGTCTGAGGGAGACAAAGCTCCGTCCTCAGGGAACCCCAGTCTGAGGGGAGAAGCAGTCGCAGTCTGAACTGGAGAGAGACCCCACCTCTAGCATTTTGGATGGGCTATCCCTGTGCCTCCCTGCCACTGTCTTTCTGCCTCTCTATTCCTTTCTCTCTCTCATGCAAGTGCATTCACACAAACACATCTACACGCACGTACTCACATGCAGACATTCAGAAAGAAGTCTTAAAAGCACTCAAGACCAAATCTCAATAAATGTGAAGAGCACAGCTCAAACTCCAAGCACAAGTCCAAACCCACCTCTGACTGTGGTGAGTCAGGAAAGACCTTGAGGTTGAGCTGCCAAGACTGAGGAACTCACCAGAACTCACGGGCTTTGAATCCTGTTGCACCCTCTGAGGATCTGAGAGGGAGAGCCCTTGCCTGCCGACCTACCCTCATCTGCATGGTGACTTTCTAGCTCTGATACTGGGTCAGACTGCAGAGGAAGCAGATCCTGAGGACTAGGAGCGCTTAAAGTGACTGAGAACATCAAAGGATGGGGTGACACGGGATGGTGAAGCTGACCACCCCGCTGTCCAAGCTCCCCATGAGAGGCCAGGCCGAAAAGTAAAGAATGCCCCCGCCCTCGCACCCCCCTCACACACACGCTTGTCTTAACTCCCAGAGCCCTGGGTGCCAACAGGATTTAGCACCCTCCAAGGTTCCATCCCATGGTTTTGTTTGGGCCTCTGTGTTGGGGAGGGTAAAGGGTCAAGGGTCTGGACACGAGAGACCCTAAATGGGTTCTGGTCCAATAATATTTGGAAACTATCATTTTTGCCACTTGCATGACCCATCGCTTTCTGTTGCAAGAAAAGGGACACCCCAATTCATTCATAAGCATTATGGAAAGCAGAAGAATCAACACTGTTCAAATGAGAGGTGGAAGAAAGGAAGAATTCATGAGTGATCTAGGGAAGCAGAAAAGCTCCAAAATCAACTTTTATAGCACTCTTTAAACTCAAGACTGATTCCCTTCCTTGCAGTCCGGTCCGGAGGCAGAGGGATGAAGCACTGACATCTCTAACCCCTAAGGCTCAAAGTGGCAAGATCACCTATCCCTCAGGGACAGTCACACTGCCAGTGACGTGGAGCTCACTATCTCGTGCAGCTGCCCTGGCTTTGCTAGACGGCCCTGCGTGGTGGGATTTGGATTGTGAGGCTGCTGGGGCCCCTCCCCTCCACCTGGTCACGGGTGACTCTAGCAAAGAAGAAGATGGCGTGCTGAGCCTTGAGTTCCATTTTACAGGGAGCCCCAGAGCCTTCCTGTCTGAGACTGGGAGCTCCTTCTGGAAAGACAGATTTCACAGATGAGATTTTGCTCTGAAGTGGCCCCACTGTGCTCCCAGACGGCACAAGGGAGGTGGGGGTAGCGTGGTGAGGAGGCTTGGCTCTGGGCTGTGCTGTGATGAAGGTACATTCACCAGGGGCGCTGCCTGGTCCCATCAACAGGGTGGGGGTGGAAGGCGGGTGTCCAGGCCTGGCATGGTGCCTCTTGCTTTGGCATTTCCCACGCCTGGATTATGGTTCAGCCAGACTTCCTGTGCAGGTCTGACCAGTCCTGAGCCCTGGGGGGCAGCGGAAGGTGTGTATGCCCTAGGGCTATGCTGCCTGTCTGGTGGACAAACAAGATGTTTATTCAGTGAAGGCAAAAGGAGAAGCCCAGGGATGAAGCTGCTGGTGCCCCAGCGCTTCCTTCCTGTCTTCCCCTCCCAATGCCACACACACCCCAATCCACAGCTCAGAGCACTAGAGCCAGAGCCCCAGGAAGACACACAGGCACACCCAGATGTCAACACTGAGGACCCCATGGGCAGAGAGACACACAGCACACACATACACACACCATACAACAAGGGGACCTTTGTGGACAAGCCTATGTTCTCTTTTCTGATATAACCTTCCTACACACACAGCCTTTGTGTTTTAAAGTCAATTAACCCTGGAAAAACACAAAGTTAAAGGGGTGGCGCCAGTCCAAGAGTGTCACAGCAGCTACCAGTGCCAAGACGGAGAATTGGCCTTGAGAGGGTAGGAGGTGGTGGCTGGCAGCAAGGGCAGGGCATCCAGGGTACAGTTGTCAGGTTTGTGGTGTGGCGCCTCTGGGGTGGACAGATTGGGCCTTGATCTTGGATGCTGTCCTCGGAGGCTAATAGGATGAAAGACCTACCTCCCCAGACTGAAGAGCCAGGCTCTGGGGCAAAGAAGAAGGTGGCGTGCTAAGCCACGCGTTCCATTGTACAGGGAGCCCCAGAGCCTTCCTGGCTGAGACTGGGAGCTCCTTCTGGAAAGACAGATTTCACAGATGAGAGGCAGAGCAGAGCAGAGCAGGGAAGGGCACAGATGGACTCCTAGAGGGAATCTGGGGCCCTCGAGGGCTATGCTAACCGCAAGTGTGGTTCATGCGTCTTAGAAATGCAGAACCTTGGGCCAACCCAGATCCACTGAATCAGAGACTGGTTATTCACATACATATGAAAGTTTCTGAGGCACCTCTCTAGGAGCTTCCTGAACCTTGGATGAGAGTTTTCCCCTGGGTAAGGCATGGATTACAACATCACTCCTGGTAGACTGTACTCCTGGGTTTGGAAGGCACCTTAGGAGGTCAGCCCAGCTATTTCCCAAGCTCCAGGTGGGGTTACAGCCCTGGCCTTTCAGGTAGATTCATTCATTCATTTCACAAATGTTTATTGTGGCACCATGCCAGGCATTAGGGATCAAACAATAAGTAAAAGCCAGACCTGGTCTCTGCCCTCTTGGAGCTTTCAGGCTAGTGGGACTGACAGGTAAGATTTTCCTGAAGAAGTGTCGCTTGAGTTGCATTTCGAAAAGGTCACCTTGGTGAAAAGAGGAGAGAAGCATATTTTAGGCAGTGGAACAGCTCATGTAAAGGCCCTGAGGCGAAACAGGGTATGGCTGGTTTTTAGAACTGAAAGGTCAGTGTGGCCAGAGAGCGGAGAGTGGGGAAGACCATTGCCTCTGATGAGATGAGTGCCTCCAGTAAGGTCTCTGTGCCGGCCATACCCTTTGATTAATGGGTTACAGAGAACCCTAGAATGTTAGAAAGAGAAGGAACCTTGGTCTTCATTCAGGCCAATGCTCTGAACCTGGCTTCAAGCCTCAGCTCCATCATAAATTAACTGTAAATGTGAACTTGGGTCATTGTTTTCTCATCTGAAAAGTGTCCAGCTGGGGGTGCAAGAAGTGACACCTACTTCGTCTAGACTGGGAGGGTGTCACATAAGGCTTCACTGAGGAGCTATTTTTATTAGGACACAAAATAGGCTGCTATAAAAAGAGACCCCAAAATACAGAGACTTAAACAAGAAACACTTTGGTTTCTCTCTCATGTAAACGTCTGAGTAGATGGTCCACAATATGGCAGCTCAATGGTGGGGGAAGCCACGTGCCTTCTGCCTTGTTGCATGGCCACCGTCGGCATATCGCTTCTGTTTCACATGGTCCAAAGTGATTGTTTCAGCTCCTGCCATCACATTTGCACTCCTCTTCCTTTTAAAGGCACGATCCAGAGGTTGCACATGCCATGTCTGCTCATATCTCATTGGGACATAAGTCAGTCATGTGACCACATACATAGCTGCAAGGGAGTCTGAGAAATGTAGTCTTTAGCTAGGGAACCAGCTACAAGTTCAATTACTATGTAAGAATAGGAGAATTGGTATTAGGAGGCAACAAGTAGCCTCTGCCACAGGGGATGACCTGGGGTTTGAAGGTGAAGTTGGGAGCCAGGGCTCTCCAAGCTTCTTCTCCTCCTTGAGCTGCCCTAGCCTGCTTCACTGAATTCAACAGGGCCAGGCCCCATCTTGCTCCATAATCCACCCCTATTCCTGCCAACTTCAGGAAGTCGAGTCAACCTGCAGAGGCTTTGGTAGTGTAGGGTTGCAGTCATGGAAGGTAGGCAGGCCCCATCACACCACATGCTGGGTTCTAGGAGGGTTCCCAGCAGGCTGGTAGGACAGGCTCGAGATGAGGCAGGTTTTCATGCCTCACACTTGTCAGAGGCTACCGCTGCCACCCTTGCCATTGTGGGAGAGACCAGTCTGGAGTGGGCGGTGGGCTGGCTGTGTTTTCATGACCTGTTCCTGAGCCAGCACCAGGGCTGGTCCCCATAGTCAGGTAACCAGCTGGCAGCAGCAGTTGGGGTGGTTTAGGAGCTCTTTCCCACCAGATTGTCTGACTCTGAGAAAGTCAAAACAACCAACACCAGCAGATTTTGGGGGCTTGTGCCCTGTGGGCTGTCTGGGCAGTTCATCCTAGCCTTTGCTGGCAGTGGCTCCCTTTTGGGGCCCCTGCTCTCCATGCTTGTTTTATCTGAGAAGGGTTATGGATGGGGGTGAAGTAGGGGCTATGGTAGAGGAGGGTTTCCCAACTTCAGCACTATTGACATTTTGGGGCTGGAAAATCCTTTGTTTGCAGGGGGCCGACCTGGGCATCATAGGATGTTTAGCAGCATCCCTGGGCTCGATCCATGAGACGCCAGTAGCGCCCCTACTCCCTCCCCCAAAGTGCCAAATGTCTCCTGGGAGTGTGGGTCAATCAATCCTGACCAAAACCCACTGGTGTTGGTGGAAAAGATCCTGTTGTACCAAAGGAAGAAGTCAGGCATGGATGGATAGAAGGAGAGGGAGAGAGAGCAAGAGAGAGAGGGAATGGAGGAAAGGAAAGGGGAGAAACAAGTGGGCAGAGAAAAAAGGAGGAAGGATAGGTACTGAAAGTGAAAAAATAACATTAAAAGGAGAAAATAAAAGAGAGAGGCAAGTTTAGAGATGTCAGGCCCTAGAAGGCAGGGGCTAGAGATAGGGGTTGGGGGATGTCAAGCAGGTCATCAGACCCCAAGTGTTGTGCTGGGGTCTGGAGATGTGATGGGGCAATGTAGGAACTGGCCTGGGGCAAAGGGGCCATCTCAGAACTCTAGAGTTTTGGTCAAAATTGAGAACCTGGATTCCCACCCCCTAGCAACCAGGCCACACAGCAGAGCTTTTAAGGGTCATTCCTTAGCAGGGATCAGCAGGCAGCCAGACTCCTCAAGCTTCTCCCAGGTCTCTGGATCTCTTAATGGGGTTGGAATTTGGATGTAGGATCTCTTCAATGTTTCTTTTTCACCTATAGAGAATTTGCACCACCAGTGACTGGGCCATTGCATAGAGGACTGACTGCTTTTGGTCTCTGCTGTCTCCTAAAACCCCACTCAGATCATACCGAGAAGGCATAACCCACAAGGACAAGAAAAGTGAAGTTGTGGGGGTAGTGTCAGCAAAATTCTGGAAACTGAAAAGAGGAAGGACAGTTACTCACCCCCCCGCCCCGCCCCCGGAAGCAGCTGCACACTAGCTGCCTGGCCTGGAGGTGGGAGGATGGTCAGGATGGCAATGAGAAGCAGGCTTCGAGATTCGAGATTCGAGCTTAGGGAGCCTCCAATGGCTCAGCGCTTGGAAACACTGGATACCTCAGAAGCAGGTGCCAGGGTGGAGGGCTCAGAGGGACTAGCTGGAAATGTGTAAAGAAGCAATGAGAGCCCCAGATCCCCTCCTACTTCTTGCAAATCCTTCTCCACAATAGCGGAAAACGGGCTGGCTTATAGAGAGGTTAACACAGGTGAGGCTAGAAATTAAGTGCAAATCTGCACAGTGGAAGTAGTTTCCCCAAGCCCTTCCCCACTCAGCATTGGGACATCGGAACTGGTTTATATCTCTGAGCAAATTTGGGGGACTCAGCAAATTACTGGGAAATTGACCCAAGAGAAAGGACCTACAGATGCTGACATGTAGGGGGTTCTCAATGAAAAAGTTGGCTGGCCACCAAGTTTACTGGGCACCAGCCCTGTTCACATACAGCCAACCTTTGAACAACACGGGTTGAACTGTGCAGGTCCACTTATACACGGATCTTCTTCCACCTCTGAGACAGCAAGACCAGCCCCATGTCTTCCTCCTCCTCATCCTACTCATTGTGAAGATGACCAGGATGAACTCATTATGATGATCCGCTTCCACTTAATAAATAGTAAACAAGCTGGGCACAGTGGCTCACATTTGTAACCCTAGCACTTTGGAAGGCCGAGGTGGGTGGATCATGAGGTTAGGAGTTCCAGACCAGCTTGGCTAAGATGGTGAAACCCTGTCCCTACTAAAAATACAAAAATTAGCCTGGTGTGGTGGCTTGTGCCTGTAATCCCAGCTACTCGGCAGGCTGAGGCAAGGAATTGCTTGAACCCGGGAGGCAGAGATTGCAGTGAGCTGAGATCGCGCCACTGCACTCAGAGTGAGACTCAGTCTCAAAAAATAAAATAAATAAATAGTAAACATATTTTCCCTTCCTCATGTTTTTCTTAATAGTATTCTCTTTTCTCTGGCTTGCTTTATTATTAGAATATGGCATATGTCATATATAACACACAAAATACATATTAATTGATTGTTTATATTATCGGTAAGGTTTCCTGTCAACAGTAGCCTATTAGTAGGTAAGTTTTGGGGAAGACAAAAGTTATACCTGAGTGTTCTTGTACACCCCTTATCCTGCACAGGTATGAATGTGACTATAGGGTAAACTTATAGAAAGGGGATCATACCCTCTTACCACACTGTCTAATAACATGTGCATTCAACCCTAGCCCCCATGTTGTTCAAGGGTCAACTGTAATCAGAGCTTCAGCCTTAAATACCAATGGACAACCAGTATCAGTAGGTATTGTAAGAGAGGCTTCACTATGAAAAAGAGAAACCAAAATAAACAAGAAAAAAATTGTTTTAAATACTCAGAGATGGTACATAAAAACGGAATACTTGGGAGGCCGAGGTGGGCAGATCACAAGGTTGGGAGATCGAGACCACCCTGGCTGACACAGTGAAACCCTGTCTCTACTAAAAATACAAAAAATTAGCCGAGTGTGGTGGCATGCACCTGGAGTCCTAGCTACTTGGGAGGCTGAGGCAGGAGAATTGTTTGAACCTGGGAGGCGGAGGTTGCAGTGAGCCGAGATCAAACCATTACACTCCAGCGTGGGTGACACAGCAAGACACCGTCTCAAAGAAAAAAAAAAAAGAAAACAGAATATATATATACAAATATATCTTTTGTCTCTTTGATATAATATTCTCAGAAAAATACCACAACCTTTGAATAAAGAAAAAGATGCTATGAGAAAAAGTAATGTTCACAAAATAGGAAACATTCTTGAAAATTAAAATTATGGGCTGGGCGCGGTGGCTCATGCCTGTAATCCCAACACTTTGGGAGGCCAAGGTGGGCAGATCACCTGAGGTCAGGAGTTCAAGACCAGCCTGACTAACATGGTGAAACCCCGTCTCTACTAAAAATACAAAAATTAGCCCGGTGTGGTGGCACATGTCTGTAATCCCAGCTATTCGGGAGGCTGAGGCAGGAGAATTGCTTGAACCCAAGAGGTGGAGGTTGTAGTGAGCCGAGATTGTGCCACTGCACTCCAGCCTGGTCGACAGAGACTATGTCTCAAACAAACAAACAAACAAACAAACAAAAAATTCGCCTAGATCTTTAAAAAGTCAATGCTGGGCCAGGTATGGTGGCTCATGCCTATAATCCTAACACTTTGGCAGGCCGAGGTGGATGAATCACCTGAGGTCAGAAGTTGGAGACCAGCCTGGCCAACATGGCGAAACCCCATCTCTACTAAAAATACAAAAAATTAGCCAGCCGTGGTGGCGTGCACCTGTAATCCCAGTTACTCTGGGGGCTGAGGCTGGAGAGCTTGAACCTGGGAGGTGGAGGTTGCAGTGAGCTGAGATTACGTCATTGCACTCCAGCCTGGGCGACAAGAGTGAAACTCCATCTCAAAAAAAAAAAAAAAAAAAAAAAAAGGCAATGCTATGGGGCAACAAAAACATAGGAAGACTATGATAGATTTTAGAAAGACTGAGGGGAACTAACAACCAAATGGAACCAGATAAGATCCCAGTTCACACAGACCAGTTACAAAAGATAATTTGGGCACAATTTAGAAAATTTAAATATGGATTTTAAAGATATTAGAAAATCATTGTTAATTTTCTTAGGTGTGATAATAGTGGTATGATGATGTAGCAGAATGTCCTTAATCTTAGGATCTGCAGACTAAAGTATTTAACAATCAAGAATAATGTGTTCTAGCATGCACTAAAATCTCAGAATTTACCACTGTATAGTTCATCCATGTAACCAACAGCCATTTGAACCCTAAAAACTATTGAAATAAAAAAACTAATAAAAAATGTAGTCTATACATTTCTTTGAAATAGTTCTGCCAAAGTATACGCGCGGTTTATAGATACGTAATTGATTGTTCCTTCTTATTTCACACTAATACAGTAGCTACTAATGTAGTAGCTACTAATTCTTGACATCATCTGAACTGAGATATACTGTGATTACAAAATACATGCTAGGTTTTAAAGGCTTAGTACAGAAGATGAATGTAAAATATCTCATTAATAATTTTATATTCATTTCATGGTGAAATAATATTTTGAAATAAATAATATATATTTTTAAGTTAATTTCACCTGGTTCTTTTTACTTTGTTAATGTGGCTACTAGAGAGTTTAAAATTATGTACATGGCTCACATTGTGTTTCTATTGAACAGCACTAACTTAGGTAGAGGGGAAAAGTACTATTTTATTGAAGTATTGTTTATATTAAGTATCATTTAAGTATACTATTTTTTCAACTTTTCTGTATATTTGCAATTCTCTTAATAAAAAGTTAAGAAGAAAAAACGAAACACAATGAAAATAAAGTAGAATTTTAAAAAATCTGTTAGAGGGTTGAGAAATAAAGAGAAAATCCTCTCGAAAGTAGGATAAGAAGACAAAAAGTAAAGATTAGAAAACCAGGAGACCAATCCAAGTGGTCCCACTCAAAAAGATAGAACTTAATAGACCCAGAAAGGAGCACAGGACGTGTGCTTCTAGATTGAAGGGGAGCTTTAAGGACCTGCATGGTGAATGGAAAAATATACCAACCAATGCACTGGAAATAAAGAGATTCTAAAGAATTTACAGAGAGAGAGAGAGACAAAAAACAAAACAAAACAAACAAACAAACAAAAAAAAAAAAACCCAGCCATATCTGAAGGCCCCGGGATTAGCATGTCACTGAACTTCTCCACAGCCATAAAGGAAGCTGAAAGACAAAGGAAAAAACTCAAAATGTTGAAGAAAAAAAATTTCAAGCCTAGATTTAGATACCCAGCCAAACTGTCAACCAAGCTTGAAGGTAAAATAAAGATCTGTTTAGACATACAAGGTCTCAAAAAATTTACCTTCCTTTCACCATTTCTCAGGAAATGATTGAAGGAAGCGTTTCACCAAGAAAGGAAGTAAACAAGAAAAGACAGATGGCATTGGATTCAAAAAACGGGGACTCCAATGCAGGATGAAGGCAAAGGGAATTCCCAATTAATGGGGAAGCAATGCTTCAGGGTAATAGGTATGCAGCACGCCTAGAGAGCAACCACCCAACCAGGAGCAGAAAGATGGTCAATCCTGGAAGAGATGTTGGCAAGAACAAACAAATGGGACTAAGAGATAACCTGTTTGAAAGGAGCTTTATAACGATAGCAGGGAGTTTGGGAGCTATCTGTGCTAAGAACATACAAAACCAAGCAAACAAAGAAAAAACATGGAAAACAAAATGTCATGTAAGAAAGAAAGTGCAGCTTAAGCACCTTATGTAATATTTATGCATTTGTAATAATGTAAACACCAAATTGAGATGTAAGCATAGATTGAGATCTTGCTATATTGGGAGGATAGGCAAAGGATGTGTATTGGAGTGGAGAGGGGCTAATCCTCATCTTTTGTTGTAGGAAGAGAGTCCATACTAACTAAATGGGATAAGAAAATAATCATGGGATAAGAAAAGTAGTCAGATGATATTTAGAAAATAAAAGAAATAACTTGAAAGTCCAAAAGAGGTCGCCTCTGGGGACTAGGGTTGGGGAAGGGTGAGGCAGGCAACTGCTGTTTTCCATTGTAATCCAGGTAGTATTATTCGACTTTCTGAAGGTATTTTATATATCATTTTGCTAAAATAAAATTGAATTAAAAGATAAAAAGAAAACCTAGGTCATTCACAGCAAGGCAAGTGACTGCCAGAATTAGGGGTCATTTCAGATGTCACAGCCTGTCAGCTGCCTACGTCAGCTCCTCCGGACATGGCTGGAGGGAGTCTTTTTGGAGAAACATTATCCTGCCTTGCATTATCCCCATGACTCATAGGTTCCCATTGTTTCCACACCCCCACCGCTCTCCCACCACAGGGATGTGTGTGCACTGAGGTGGGGAGGGGGCAGAAGGAACTTTCTTGTACTCTTTGTTTACTGCACTGCTCCACTCCCATCCCCAGGAATACAGGCTTCCTTGCCAGGGACCAAGTGTCAGGCATGGGGCACCGGGTGCCAAGAAGGAGAAAAAACAATCTTAAAATACCGCTCTCACCACTCATTGTGGAAATTCAGAATCACATGGTTGAGCCAGGCCTTTGAGATCAACTTGTCAACATTTCCATAGGTAGACACCTACGCTTTGCCTGAGCACTTTCAATGACTGGGAATTCAATACCTCAGTGGGATGTTGTTGGATATTGGGGGCAAAGTGAGGAGCACAGCAGGGTCTTTTGCACCTATAGGCTTTTGCATGTTCCCTTTGCCTAGACGGGTCAAGGCTCTTTGAGTGCCACGGAACCTACTAGTTATAAAAGGTGAAGGTCAATGTTAAGATACAAATCCCTGGAGAACCAAGGCCTGGCTCCTGTCTCTTCCTCTCTTGCCATGTGCTAAGGTTTAATTGACAGTATCCACTCCAAAGTTCATGCTGAAACTTAATCTTCAATGCAACACTATTAAGAGGTATGGACTTTGGGAGGTGATTAAGTGGGGCAGTATGTACATTATTGTCATTCCTTCCCTCCTGGGAATGGGTGACTCCCTGAAGTTCCAGGGAGAACTGATTGAACAGCTGTCACTTTCCAAGTCAGATCTGGACAATTTAGTTCCCTCTTTCTCCTGCTCCCTTAGAGAAACTCCAGGCAGCCATATATCTGGGATTTACCTGGGATTCGGCTTAATAGGAATAACCTCTTACATTCCCGTAGTGCTTTCCAATCCTTTGTCTCTCTCAATCTTCCCAAAATCTAGGGAAGGAGAAATGTGTATTCCTGGCTTGTAGGTGAAAATCTGGCTGTTCATTGACTTGCCGAGGTCACAGGGCTATTGAGTAGGGGGATCTCATGCCAGATTTCAGACCCTCAAGCCGCATCCCTGCTGCAGGGCAGTCCTCCAACCTCCAGGCTTCCACACTGGCGATATCAAAAGAGTTAGAGAATCCAGCTTGGTCCATTTCTAAGGGAGAACCACTCTAAGATTCCTCCTTAACTGGTAGTGTTCCTCCTTCCTCTAGTGTCTTTTTGGTTTTGAGAAAACTCTTCATTTTGGTTCAACTGGAGCTCCCCAGTACCCCCTCAACTAAGAACAGAATGTTATAGCTGAAGGGAATTCATTCCTTCAAGGAGCATCTATTGAGCACCTCTTGCAGGCTAAGCACCACTTTAGCCATTGAATTATTAGCAACAATCTAATTATTCACCTTTAATCCAATGGTCCTCAATCCTGGTTGCATATTCAAATCAACTGGGTTTTTTTTTAAGTGTGTCATCTAGACCCCACTCCAGCCAACGAAACCACAGTCTTTGCAGGAGTAGGGGTGGGGGTGAGGATGGCTTTCAGCACTTTATTTTAAAACTCTCTAGATGATTCTGATGTTCTCCCAGGGTTGAGAACCTTTGATCTAGTTGAAATGTGGCCTCCATGATGATACAGAGGACACTGAGGCCCATAAAGGGGCAATGCCTTCCTCAAAGTCACAAGTCTAGGCCTGGTTCCTCTGCCTTCAAACTCTCGGTGCGCTTTCTGAAAATACTTGGTAAATATTTGTTGAAGGCATCCATGAATTAATGTGGAGTGGGAGGGAGAGAAGGTGGTGAGCGTGGTAGATATATTTGAGATGCTTTCCCTACCCACAAACCCTGCTGAAGACAGGTCAGCCTAGGTAGCTGTCTTTGAACCATGTGACCCACCCTGGCAAAGCTGACCAGGAGAGGAAACCTGAACCAAGACAGACCAATGAGAGGGCCTGGGAAGGTATTTGAAATGAGGTGCCATACGCTGTTACCCTTGAGGTAGGTTAGAATCCCCATTTTTTCCAATGAAGAGATAGAGGCTCGGTTAGGTGAAGTGACTTGCCTGAGTCATCAGCTAGGAAAGGGCCAAGCCTGGAATTTGAGGCAGTCCAAGAACAACCCCTCCCCTCCCCTCTCACTGGGAAGATGGGACAGACACCCATAAAACATCTAGAGAACAAGTTAGCAGCCACAAATGTGAAGTTACCTGCCAGGCAGAGAAGCGCAGACAAGAAAACCTGGGAGGGCGAGGACTACCAAGTGAATCTTTCTAGATGGTTAGTGTAGAACCAGGCCATCCAGTGGAGGAGGGACTTGAAGAAAAGACTTCTCATGCATGTCTTGAGGTGCCTATCCTGGACAGTAGGTCATGGTCTCTGGGGCTGAGAGTTGGGGATGATACAGTGAGGACACTTTCCACAGTGACCACTTTCACTAGCTCAAGGAAAGAAGAGAGTGTGTGATTAGCATACAGCAGGAAATCTCAAGGAAACCCAGGAGAGGGCCCAGCATCCCCTTGAAAGTCCTGGGGTTGAAAGGTGTCTCTCCTGTGGCCTCCAATCCATCACCAAGTTTGTGCCCCGACCGTGGCCTGCTCCCTGCCAGGAACGGAGTGCAGCAGGAATAGCAAGGCAAGTCAATTTCCAGGAGACTTGTCTGTGCCGCCTTTGGCTCTAGGACTCCCCAACAGCCTTGCCTAACTTTCCTTAGCCTGTGTGGCAGTCTAGACTGCTTCCACCTAAGCTCCTCCCTCTCACAGGCCCTGGGATAGAACTTGCATGATGGTCAGGCAGCATTCCCAGCCTCTCATAGGTGTTTCCCTCAATGCAGTCCTCTATAGTTTAATCCAGCCGTGGCATCTGCTTCTTGGAGAACCTGAACTAACACACTGTAGTTCTGTGTGGGTCATTAAGGATCCCTGATTCCAACCCTACACAATCCCTTCCTCAACCTCGTGTCACAAACAGAAACACACACACCACACGCACACACACACACACGCACACACACACACACGAGTATGAGAGTGGAAGAGAATGAAAGAAAGAGGAACCTTTTCCTGGGATCCCCTTTTACAGTGCCAGGCACAGAGCCTGTCAAAAAGTAGGTGCTCAATTAAGAGCCATAATTGTTAGAGGCAGAGCACCACATGTGGCTCAAATACCCAGAGCAGGCCTGATGGTCTGCAGGATGATGCCCGCCCTGATGGGACAGGGCTGTACTATGACTGGCTTGTGGGGTGAGACTGAGGGGCCCTGGATCTCTGTAGCAGTCACTTCTGACTGGGGCCATGGACATCCTGCTTCACTCAAGGGCAGGGAACTTCTAGAAGACCTTAGATTCCCTCCTGTGTCCCCTCCTTGCCTCAGGCACAGTATCCTATGTGTCCGGCTGTGTGTTTCTGCTCAGTGATATGATCTTTACAAAGCCTTAGTCTGAATCTGACACACTTGATAGTTTTCATCCAGTTGCCAGCACCTAGTCTTTGTTGAGAGGGTCTCCCCTTTAACTATAAAGAGACCCAAGATGTGGAGACTTGTCTGAAGCCGCAGTGCAGTTCAGCAGAGTGCAAGGCAATTCCTGGACTAGGCTCTGGGCAGTCTCAGAACTCCAGCTGAAGACAGAAGTCCCTTTAAGCCTCCAGTTTGGACCATGACCCAAGAGCTTCTATGTACATTCAGGGGGCAAGTACACATAGACTTTGTCCACTCATTACCCCTGCAGTTAGCTCCTACAGGCCTCGAATCTTCATCCCTAATCGGCAATGGTCTGAGGGTCTCAAGGGAGTGCAAGTGACAACTTCATGAATTACACTCTCCCTGAAATCCAGAGACTGCTTCTTCCTTTCCAGGACAGACAAAACCTCACTCTCCCCTACCCTCCCCAGCCTGCAAATCATTCCAGAGGAGGTCAGTGCAGTGATGTGCTGATGAATGTTTAACATCTGGTTCTCTGGAGAGCAGAGATCCCTAATTGGTAGTGTTTGCCCATTTCCACCATGTAAATGCTTGTACTATGGGCAATTTTTAGCTACCAATATGGTGTCACAAAATGTCAAGTTGGAAAGAGAAACACAATAACTTATCATTATGTAGTATTTCCGTATACCTGTAGAAGATGAATAATCACCTCAAAAGCATGGATAATAGTAAGATGCAAAATAGCTAGGAAGTGATGGATTTTACGTACTTACGACCTTTGTTCTTAGTACCATCTAATTGCATATTTATATAATTTATTTTTAAATTAATTTTAATAGTGGCTGTGGTTTAACAACCAGCTTGCAAAATTTCCAAAAAGTTAACCACCAGCTCCCATGAGCCGGTACAAATGGGCTCCAGGCCACTGGGTCAGAAAATTTCCCCCGGAGTGAACTGTTGAGGGCGGGAATCTGAGCTGATAGAAAGAGGCAGGAGTCTGACTACTCCAGGCCTGACTGCCAGGTAGCTGTTCATTTGCCCTCAGTCACCAACATCAGGTGTTCTAGGCAACCTTTGAGAGACTCAACAAATACAAGTCATCTGAGTTAAATAATGTGTGATGTCAACAGAGCAGCTCAGCTTGCCAGAGCCGCAGGTGAAGGAATCAAAGAAGGAGGAGGAAATTTTACATAATTAATGTCAACACAGATTTCGATGCAGAATGAAAACAGGTGGGGATGGATTGGCAGCAATGCGGGAAGCTTGGAGAGACCTGACCTTCGTTTGAGATCTCCAGCCAGGTGTTCCCAGAACCTGGGTATTTCTGGGCTTTACCCCAGACCTTCTGAATCAGAATCTTCCCAAGGTGAAGCCCAGGAATCCCCTGGTGATTCTTGGGTAGTCCCTGCAGGGCTGGTTGGTCCATCTCACTGGTCTTGGAGATGAGGAGGGCAAACTCTGGGGAGTGACTGGAGTTGCAGCCAGGACACCCTCTCTGTACACTCCTGTCCTTGAGCAGGAGAGCTTTGCCCTGGCCAGCTTACATGGTAGTTAATAGCACAGGCCCTGGATGCTTAGGTTAGAACCCAGACTCCACCTCTAGCTGTTGTATAACCACTGTGAGCCTCAGCTTCCAAATGGGGTAAGAACACTGTTGTGGGATTACATGAGATCATGTGTATAATAAAGTATCCTGGGCAGTGCCTGTAAGCATCCTGTCAATGATAGATATGGCCATTAAGGTCATGCAGCTGGATAGTAGCAGACCCCAGGCTCCCCCAATACTGTTTAAACATAGCAGGGAGAACTAGAGACCCTAAAGTAGAAGGGGCTTTGATATCTGGAAGGTACGAACTTTGATGTTGCATAAGGAAAAGAGCCCTGGGTGAAGGATTAGAAGACCTGGTGGCATTTGGTCTTAGTTCTGCCAATTATTGTGTTCGAGGGCAAAGAGTTTTCATCTCCAGGTAGTAGATGCTATTTGTGCCAGGTGGTCCAATCCCTCAGCCCACTTGGCATTTCACCACTGCTGTAGTGCCACCTCAAAGTGCCAGGTGTCTACCTTTCTACCTCCAAGCTTTCTCCAAAGCCCGGCAAAGGTCACATAGCTGAAGGCGAGCTCAGCCAGTGTTCCAATTATCTATTGCTGTGTAACAAACCACTCCCAAACTTTCAGGATTATGAAAGCAATCCTTTTTTTTGCTCATGATTCTGCAATCTGCAGGCTGGCTGGGCTCCACTCTGTATGGCATCAGCTGGGCCTGCAGTGTTCAAGATGGCATCTCAGTAGGGCCAATTCTCTCTCCATGTGGCATCTCCATGGGCTAGTTTGGGCTTTTTCACAGTGTGAGTCTCAAGGTACTTGGATTTCTTACATTGCGACTGGCTTCTGCCAGAGCCCCAAAGTGGAAGCTGCCACGCTTTCTTAATACATGGGTTCAGAAATCACAGGAGTCACTTCTGCCATGTTCCATTGACTGAAACCGTCATGGGGGCAGCCCACATTCAAGGGGAACAGACTCCGCTTCCTGTTGGGGAGCGGTCAGTTCATTTTGCAGATGAGAATGTGAGTGGGGAGATACTGTCATAGTCATCTTTTGATAATACTGCCTGTTACATCCACATGTATGCGAGGAGGCTGGGGATGAATTTCGCTGGGGCCATCCTTAGACAACAAGGGTGGAATTGGTGGATAAATGTAGAAGGTCCCTGTCCTTCAGATGGACAAATCTGAGGTGTATTCTATAGGTTTTTCAGGGGAGGTCTAGTGGGATTAAGCCCCAGTTGCCCACAGTTGAACCAGCTCTAAAATGAACATGTATGGCCTTATTCCTCTTTCCCCATGTTTATCTCTACATCCCTTTCTGCTACTTCTTCTGACCATCTCCCAGTTCTAGCCTTAGGCCTTGCTTTCCTGGGAAATCAAACCAAAACATTTATTACCTCATTTGGAAAAGGCCCTTAAATTGAGGCCTGTAAAATATTGCACCTGGCTCCCTGCTGTTGAGTAATCCTACCCAGGAATGGGTGTGAAAGGGCTTTATGAACTGGGAGGCTGGGCCCAGTGTGAAAGATTGCTGGGCGCAGAGGTATTCCTGAGGGAACCTTGGGGACTGGGGAGCTGCTGGGATGGGAGGCCCAGCTCCCGGAATCACCTGGGTACAGTAAGAGGTGAAGATGGGAAGGTGGGGCAAATGGAAAAGGGGGTGCCAATGACAGTGCTCCCTGGGGTGGGGAGAAATAAGGTGTGCTGTATTCCAGTCCTGCCCTGCAGATTCAGGTGACTTGGCACAAGATAAGGTGACTCACCAGGCCAACTCAGCCTGCAACAAGGGCCCTCAAGATCATCCACCTGGCCTTGTGGGGACTCGCCCTCCTGGAGCAAGCCTTGCTCCCTGATTTGGCCTCTGCCCCAGGAAGAGAGGGATTGAATTACCAGTGGGAGAGGCCAGGACTCTAGTTCATTTACCCTCCATTTAGTGAACATGGAAAAGCTGGGCCCCTCTGCACTCTGGGCTCCCGGGAATCTGAAGGTGAACAAACTACTCCCTGTGCCCTTTAGTGGCTCCCAGTCAGGGGAGGAGGCGTGAGACCAGGAGGCAGGGAGCTGGAACAACATCGGAGCAGCTTGGTGAGACAGAGGCAGCTTGCTGAGGGAGGGCCTCTGGAGCACAGAGGAGGAGCACCTGGCCCAGAATCTGGGAGGGCTACAGGTAGTTCTGGAAGTCTTGCCAGAGAAGCTGACGTCCATATCTAACCCCACTAGGTCTCAGGACTTACCCAGGAGAGAGAGAGGAAGGGCATCAGGGCACAGGAAACAGCAAGGGCAAAGTGGCTGGAGCCCAGAGAGGTGGGAAAGGAGTGACAGGAGGCTGGAGAGAGAGGTGGGGGGTGGAAGAGCAATGGGGAGCCCCTGAGTTTAAAACAGAAGAGAAACGGGCCAGGTTGAGTTTAGGCTGCTGGCTCCAGTAATGGCCAGGTGAAAGGGAGTATTAGATGCAGGGAAACCAGCTGATGGGGCTCATTCATTCGTTCAACAAATATCTGTGGACCCCCTACCAGGTGCCAGGCCCTATGCTGTTGTGGGGGATTCAGGTGAGGGGCCGGGTGGCCTGGACCCTGGTGATGGGGCCACAATGGATAGACGGGACAGAGATTTTAGGGAGGGGTTTTCACTGCTAAACACATCCTGGCAATTCACGAGTTGTCATTGGTTCCTGGACCAGTTGTGCATATATTTGGAAACTGGGAACCTGTTATTTCAAGAATGGAGAGATAAATGGCAGAGCTGAGACCAAACCTCAGGGGCCTCATTTCTGGAGGCCCCACCCAGAGCTGTGCAACCCAGCCTGCCTGTCCTTCCCCGCCACTCTACCCCAGGCTTATGAGAGCTTCAGATGCAATAGTGGCTGATGATGATCTTGCCTGGCCCTTTCCAGCTGGGAGGTGAAACCCAAACATCCTGGTTTCTCTTCATCACCTCTGGCAGGGAGCTAAATGCCTCCTCCAGGATCATGGAGGAGATAAGAGGCCCAGCTGGGACCCCAGCGTCCTTCTGTGCTCTCCTCCCTCTCAGATTAGACTC
Organism: Rhinopithecus bieti; assembly: GCF_001698545.2. Lineage (NCBI taxonomy): Eukaryota > Metazoa > Chordata > Mammalia > Primates > Cercopithecidae > Rhinopithecus > Rhinopithecus bieti. The sequence continues at coordinate 4,072,535 of NW_016804694.1, forward strand.
CTTGAAGGGAGACGCTGCCTCCCACCTCCATCAGACTCTGGGTTCTCTGAAGATGTCTCCCCTGTCAGATCAGAAACTTAGAGGATAGAATGAGGAATGGGAATGCAAGTCAGGGAAGCTGCTTTGCTGCCAGTTAATAGTTGTTTCAGCTTGGAAAAAATCCTATATTTGCCTCAATGTCCTCATTGTAAAATGAGGATAACGGTACATAGTAGGTGCTCAGTAAACATTAGTGGAACAAATGATGGAGAGTCCAGGTGGTGCTGGTGGAGAGCTGGTGCTGGTTTACTAGGACAGTGGAGAAGCTCGCTGGGAACGGAGCCTGTGGAAGGAGGAGTGCTGCCCCCACAAGGACCCCAGCAAGTCGGCAGATCTCACCAATCCAGTTCTCCCTGCCCTGCATTAGAAATACAGCAATGACGGCCGGGCATGGTGGCTCATGCCTGTAATCCCAGCACTTTGGGAGGCCGAGGCGGGCGGATCACCTGAGGTCAGGTGTTCAAGACTAGCCTGGCCAACATAGTGAAACCCTGCCTCTATTTAAAGATAAAAAATTTAGCCGGGTGTGGTGGCTCACACTTGTAGTCCCAGCTACTTGGGAAGCTGAGGCAGGAGAATCACTTGAACCCGGGAGGCGGAGGCTGCAGTGAGCTGAGATCATGCCACTGCACTCCAGCCTGGGAAACAGAGTGAAACTCGGTCTCAAACAACAGTAACAACAACAAAACATCAATGACTTCAACAGAAGGCTTTCCCTGCTAGTATCATCTCCAGTGACTTCCCACCCATCTGGGACCCACTGGCCAGCCTTCTCCACTGCCCCCACTCCCATCCGCCCTATAGCTCCCCAGACTGTGATGGGATGTTCCCCATGCCCCCACCCTTTGCTTTAGCTGCTGACCCACCTCCCACCTCTTACTCAGAAAGCTCCTAACCCTGGCCACAGTAACCCAAGGCCACACCACCCAGTCTTGGGTCTGTGCTTTACTATCTGTGAGCACAGTTCTGCAAAGCTGTGCCCCAGTCCAGCTGGGCGCCCTTAGGCAGTCATGCTCCCTAAGCTCTCGTCTCAACTATAGATGGCCAAACAACCTGGGCTATGTTTGTCAGTGGGGTTTGTGAACAGGCCAAGTGCTGAATAAAGGCGGGGCTTACGGTGTTATGGAACTGTTATTGCCTTGAGGCTGAATGTGATTAAAGCAAAACTAGAGAACCTTGGACCTGTGTGTGATGGGCGCAGGAGATGGGTTGTGGGGAGCAGAGAGAGGGCAAGAGGGAGTGATGTTGGCAGAGAGGGAGGGATGGTGTCGTTACAGAATTGGCTGGTAAATACATATAATCCTTTGTAAACACATCCATGCCCTCATGAAAAATGTGGTTCACTACTGAAAGCTTTTTTTTTTTCCCAATGAACTCAGAAATCATCCTGTGTGGTGCTCAGCCCTGAAACGGTCATAGAAGGGGCCAGTCCCCAAACAGTTGAAGCCTGACAAAGCCTCCCTTTAGACAGATGGAGACAGATGCCCAGCTGAGCCTGGCTCCATTCTTCCTTCACATTCTTCCCAGTCCACAGTGCCCACGCTCAGGCTCTACATCTCCTGCCCACCCCTTGAGTTGAGAAGGCCTGAGCTTTGCTGAAGTTCTCTGGTCCACCTACCTGGAGACAGGAGCCCTTTCCAAAGATGCTGGGTGTGCCACAAAACCACAGGTAGTCTCTTTCATCTCATCACGGTGGTGGAGGGGACAGGAGTTGGGCTGCCTGGGTTTGAATCTAGGTTCACCATTTTACTGAGATTTTGCACAACGCAACCTCTCTGTGCCTGTTTCCTCATCTATAAAATGGAGAGGTACTGCCCCCGCCTCAGTGCTCTTGCCAGGTCAAATGAGTCCACTCACATATTATTCAGTGCAAGCATTTAGTGCCTGACAAAGTGGTGAGTGACATGCGTTTGCCATGATCACTCCTGCCTCTCCCCTTGCTCCTCTGACTCCTTCCTGATTCTCAAACCTCTACTGCAATGTTCCTCCCACATCCTTACCTCCCCACAGAGGCCTGCCTCTCCCTGTTCTCTTCACCCCTTTTCATTCTTTTCTCCCCTCCAGACCATCCAATCCTCTTATCAGTCAGTCCTGAGTCCTCCTTATCCTCTGTGGATGCGCCCAGGCTCCCTTGCTGCTCAGATGCCAGAAGCCAACCCCTCTCTAACCTGCCCCCCACACAGCACACACCAAGCTGGCCTGTCCACCTCATGTTTTATTGTAAAAATGTTAAAATAAATTACATTTGACAATATTGCCAGTATGTACATACCGTGTGTGCAATGCCAGGACAACCAGCAACAACATGAGTTCATGAAAACATTTCACAGAAAAATACGAGGCTGTTCCTTTTCAGGCCCCTGCTGGGCGGCAGCCTCTGCAAACGGCTAGAGAAGTGGGAGTGTGGGCACATGCCCATCACTGTCTTCACATGTTGGGGAAGTGGGCTCTGGCCTCACCGTCCCAGAGTAGTGGGGCAGAGGGCAGAGAGTGAAGGGGGCTGGGTGGCTCTGATGACTTGCCTCCTGCCCGGCCTCCAGTCACCTGCAGTGGATGTCCCTTCCTGCCTTTGCTCACCTCAGTGTCCCTTCTCCACCTCTGCTTGGGGACATGGCCCTTGACATCATGGCCTTGGATGAGGTCACCAAGAAAGGCCCAACTGAGTTGCACGGCAGGAGGGCAGACACTGGACCTCCCAATCCTTACGACCCTGCTCTTTAACCGCTGGCTCTGAAGCCAACAACAGATTCCATTTATATAAAAACAGCAGTTTAAAAACATGAAAAAAAAAAAAAAATAACAAAAACATTCAGGACACAGTGGGCCAGCCCCAGGGTGAACATCATGGAGAAGCCAAGAACTCCAGTAGCAGCAAGTCCTGCCCACCCCTCACCAGAGGGTCCAACCGTTTTCACATTATCTTTTGCTCCCCAGCCCAAATCCTTTCCTTTCCTTAAACACACACGGGTGCACAGGTGTGTGCGCGCACACACGCACTGCACACACACACGTGCACATCAAACAGTAGCTAGAGAGAGGAGCTTAATTCACATATTTGACCATCGCCCATTTGTGGGCCAAGAGCAATTTGGCCTCACCCTACCTGGCCCAAGGGGGCTGGTGGGAGGGGGAAGTGGGCAGTGAGGTCCTTGTTCAGGGCACAGGGAAGGAGAAGATAGCAGGATGGGGAGTGCAGCTCCTCAGGCCAGGGGCCGGGGTGTGCAGTTCTCCGGCGGGCAGGAGGGGTAAGGGCAGAACCAGCCAGAGCTGAGCCTCACTCTTGCAGCTCCCTGGCCACCAGCCCTAGCAGTCCCGGCTTCCAGTAACCCATGCCCTGCCACTCTCCCTCCTACCACTCGGGGGCCCACAGAAAGCCTTGTGTCTGCCACTGCTTGACCTGAGACGGGGAACACGGCTTTGGGCTGGGCCTGAGTAGACCAACAAGGAGGATGAGGACCCCAGGCCCCAGGCCCACATGGGACTTGTTTCCAGGTCCCGTGAGTCAGGACTGTTTGAGCCCCTGCCCGCATCTCCTCACTCCCACCTCCAGCAGCCTCCACCCCACTACAGTTTGTAGTAGGTGCCCAACCTGACGGGCAGGCCCACAGCTGGGATGGGGGTGCTCCTGCGGAGGTACAGAAAGCACGGAAACACCTGACCCCACACACAGCGGTACCTCCCCAGACACTTCAGAGCTCCCTCTCCAAATGCCGAGCTCAGTAATGCCGGTAAACTTAAACAGCTGAGGCCCTGGGCCTCAGAGAACCGTGTGACACTCCAGCAAATGGTGGGGTGAAGACCATGCAGGCAAGGCCTCCTCAGGGTCAGTCCTGCCCACCTGTCCCACCAGCCTGCATGCCTTTGCATTGTGAGATACACCAGCCAAACTCAGGACAGACGCCCCCACAGCCAGGGTATGGTTCAGCTGGATAACAGAGGCCCTGTCCTGGGCATACATCTAGCTGGGGATGATGGAAGGTTAGGAAGGCCCCTGGCCCCCACTCCCAGTTCCAAGGCTGCCCCCCAACCAGGGCCAGGGGTCCTGGCCATCTCGGGACACCCCAGGGTGAGGGGGGAAGAGGCTGTCAAAGGTGGGGTGGGGAGCCGGCCCTGCCTCACGTGCCCTTGGGGCTGTTAGCCTTGTTGTACTCATTCATTAGCTGTTCGTAAGGCACGGAGAGCTCAGACTCAGTGCTGGTGAAGGTGGACTCGTCGGAGGAGGGGAACTCGCCCATGTTCAGGGGTGCCTTGGCTTCGGCCCCCTGCTGGGGGCTCTCCTCCCCTGCCAAGTTGTCCTCTAGCGAAGACTTGGAGGTCTCCTCGTCCGAGAGGCCAGCCTCCGCGTTCACGAAGGTGATGCTGGCGTCCTGGAAGATGAGTGGGTGGTAGTCCTGGGCGTCCCATGGCTCGCATTCCTCGCTGATGCGGTCCAGCTGGTTCATGAACACCTCGGGGGCAGGGGAGCTGTCTTCAGGGGTCCGTGCCACGGCCTCCTCATCTGGGGGCCTTGATACGTGGCCTTTGCTCCTCAGTGTCTGTGACACCTCTTCCAAGGTGGGCACCCGGTTCTTGGAGTAGACCACCAGGGGCACCAGGGAAGGGGGCAGTGCTGGGAGCCCACCGCCTTGAGGCCCCAGCCCTGGGCCCGGGCCCGGGCCCGGGCCCGTCTCCCCACCCCCGCTTGTCTTCATAGCCTTCTTCCCGATCTGCTTGATGAGGTCGTTGTAGGTCTCTTCCTTCTTGGAAAGAAAGCTGAAGATGTTGACGTCCTTGGAGGCTGCGCTTCCCTTCACCTGCAAGGCCTTCCGGGAGTGTGGGGAGCTCTCAAAGGACTCCTTCCGTCGTCGCCGCCGCTTCTTAATGGCTTTATGGACTTCCACAAACATGCTCACCTTCCAGTTGACAAAAAGGGACAGCCAGGCCAGCCCCAAGTAGATCCAGAGCTCCACGAAGTAGCGGTACAGGGCGTGGTAGTTGGCGCTGGGGTTCACACCTGAGCAGACAGGCAGTCCAGAGGTCAGAGAGTTAGCAGGGCCCAGGAAATGTGCAATGGCCAATGCTGTGTGATCTGAGCAGGAGTCAGGCCAGAGCACAGGATGGGGGTGCAGTGGGATAAAAAGGGGCCTGTTCTAGACCCTGGACTATCCCATCTTCCCAAAGGGCTTGGGCCCACTGTCATTCATGACCCCATCCCAGTATCCGGCCTGTCTCTGAGTCTTGGTTTCCTCAACTACAAAAAGTCAAGACAGGCCAGGCGCAGTGGCTCATGCCTGCAATCCCAGCACTTTGCGAGGTCAAGGCAGGTAGATCACTTGAGGTCAGGAGTTCAAGACCAGCCTGACCAACATGGTGAAACCCCATCTCCACTAACAATACAACAATTAGCCAGGTATGGTGGCAGGCACCTGTAATCCCAGCTACTTAGGAGGCTTGAACCTGGGAGGCGGAGGTTGCAGTGAGCCAAGATCACACCACTGCCTCTCTAGCCTGGGCAGTAGACAGAGACTGCATCTCAAAAAAAAAAAAAAAAAAAAAAAAAAAAAAAATTCAAGACAGTGACTCTTTGAAGGAAGCTAAAGGGGTTTTGGGGTACTGGCAATGTAACCAAAACACAGGTCAAGAATTAGTTCATGAGTATTTATTTGCCTTTCTGTTGATTCTTCTACCATCCCCAGCTGTTCTGTGTATACGGGGTACAGTTCACTTAAAAACTGAAAGGATGCATATTACACAAGGGAGCCCCCAGCACCCTCCAAGCTGGGGCTAGACTCACACTGGTGGATTACAAACAAGGCTGGTGGTTAGGATGACCCAGGAAGCACCCACCCTGGCAGGAAATACTTTGAACCATTGAATCATTTTTATTTTCCTTGAAGGTCTGGTCTGCCTTCCTGACTTCCTCCTTCTGGCTTCCTCAAATCAGCTCTCCCTTGACCTGGAGGAGGGCTCTGTCTGCTCCACATCCCCCTCCTGTTGCAGGGAGCCTTCCTGGATTACCCTCTACAGCTCTGAAGGTTCTTCTACACTCCAGGATTATTTGAAATGTCTTTTACGACTACATGTACAGGCATGTTGACCCATATTCCATTTGCCCCCTTGACTAGATACAAGAGCAACTTACAGAAGGGACCTGGAGGAAGGGGGCTACCTCTTTCATCAGACTAGAGGTTCTTCTAGGTGCTGTCGCCCAGTTGCTTCTCCTCCTCTGACCAGGCTCAGATAGCAGGTGCCCTGAGTGGTTCTGTTAATCCTGCTCAAGGCTCTCAATCACAAGCAGAGTTTCATGATGACAGTAATGGGGGCACACACTAATATAGCCAGGCCCTGCCCTCAACACTCATGAATAGTTATTATTTTTACTAATTTTACAGATGAGAAAGCTGAGGCAGGGTTTGGTGTCTTGCTAGTGCTGAGAAAGTATGGCTAAATGTACATCTGTATTTCCCTAATACCAGAGGCATCTCCTTAGCCTGCTCTGGGCCTCAAGGGCTGGACAATGGCAGGGTTGTGCCTTGTCCAAATGTACTGCCCAGGACAGCAGGTCCAGACTTGCTAGGGTCAGGGGAGTGTTTGCGCCTCTCTTTCCTGTTCCTCCCCCAACTCAGCCAACTGCTCCCAAATGCCACATACATCAAGGACAAGGCTAGTGGTCTCCCACTGCCCTCTGGGCAAAAGGGAGGGGGTAGAGAACAGAGGCCTCTGGAGCAGAAGTTGAGGTCACTGGGGCGCTGGGTCAACAGGGTCAAACAGGGTGTCAAGAAGATTAAGAACCAAGATGCTGTGCAGGCCACAAACACAAGTTCGTGCATGGCTGGGGCCAGCTGGTGACAGGCCTTCAGACAAAGGGGCCCAAGAACCTCATCGCTTCCCTGGATTAAGCAGGGGAGGAGTAGGAGGGAGTGTCAGGGCTGGGAGCAGGGCAGCTGGGGAGAAGGCCTCCCTTGTCTTTAAGCTTGCTATAGCAGGAACAAAGCCCCAGGCCTCTGAGCCATGCCTCCAGGACAGCTCCCTCAGCTCTTGTGGAAGATGAAAGGCTGCTGAGGGCGTGGAGGGGGTGCTGGTGGGCTCAGGGGCTCCCTGGATAACAGGTACCAACCGTGCAGGCAGAAGGCCCTACTTGTAAGCCCTCCATGAAGCCAAGCTCAGGAGTCATGGGAGAACAGAGGGAAAGGAGATCAGAGACTGAGCAGAGAGGAAAGGAGGAGGAAAAGTCACGTCTGAGAAAGAGAACCAGAGAGAAAAGAGTCTTCTGCCACTACTCCAGGTCTTGGTTTCCTCTTGCAACTGGCAGAGTGGGTTGACAATCCCACTGGGTAAAAGAAGTGCCCAGAACGTGGAACCCTACCACGGGCACCCCTAACATAGGTCCGCTGCACTGAAACCAAAGAAGCAGAAAAACAGGTGGGAGGCTGAGGCAGGGACTCACCAGCCACAAAGTCACCGAAGCCGATGGTGGAGATGGTGATGAAGGAGTAGTAGAGGCCCTCGATGTAGTTCCACCCCTCAGTCACCATGAACACGAAGGGTGGGATCACCAGGTGGACCAGGACGCCCCACACGATGAAGATGACTGTGCACGTGATCTGCGCCTTCCGCTGATGGGGAGCAGGAGGCCAAGTCAGACAACAGGGGAGACTTGGAAACCCAGCAAAGGCACCCAGAGGGCTAGGGAGGCAGCTAGAGGAGAGGCTAGCTGGGTACCCAGCCTGACCTAGGAGGGCAAGGAGCTGTGAAACTAGTCTCTTGCCATCTGTCCTTACATCCCTGGTCCAATTCCTGGAGCCTTCCTGTCCTCCCCTCACCTGTCATGGTTCCCCCATCTCTGCCCAACACCCAGGGTAGGGGACATACCAGACTCACGCCTCTCTTGGTAAGGAACTGCCCTAGTCTCTTGGCGCGTCCCCCGAAGAACTTGCCCAGGGCACTGATCCACGTCAGGCAGAGCGGCACCCCGAAGAGACCATAGAAGACGCAGAAGAGGCGACCAGCAGGGGTCTTGGGAGCCACATTGCCATATCCTGAGGAAGGAGAGAGTGAGGCCAAGAACAGGAGGGGTGGTCAAACCAGTGGGCCTTGCTTCCAACATACACACAGCCCATTCTCTAAGATAAACTGATACTGATCTATTATCAGTGCTTAAGTAATAACATTTCCCTTGATCATACTCTGATCATGATCATTGATAAAGCAATTATGATGACATGAGCTGTATCTCCTCCATCATACAAGGAGCTCCCTGAAGGCAGGGACTAAGCCTGGTCAACAGGTCTTCCATTAGTCCATATGGTACCATTGTGCAAGTTACAAGACATGCTGTCTGTGTAGATTCCCCAGAAGCACTGTGGTAGATGGTCTCCAAAGATAGCCATCCTCAATTCCCTCCCTTCTTATGCAACTGTTCACACCAACGTGTTGTCTAATCCTCTTCCCTTGGAATCTGAGCTTTAGTGGCTTCACAACAGAAGCAGTCTAGGCAGCGGAAGTGACGCTGGACAGGTGAGGTCTAAGAAGCCTGCTGCTTTTCGCCTTGGTTCCCACATGCAGGTAGAAAACACATGCAGAGGCCTTGTGTTTTCATCCCCAGCTGAGCTCCCAGCCAACAGCCAGCATCAGCTGTCAAACCTGTGATGGGAGGACCTATCTGGGCCATCAGATGAGTTTGGCTTTCAGAAGACTCCAGCCCAGCCATTGTTTGACTGCCACTGCATTGGGAGCCCAAGCAAGAACCGGCCAGCTGAGCCCAGTCAAGCTCACAGAATGGTGAAAGAGAAGAAGCTGCATTTTGAGCCAAACTTCTGGACTGGTTGGCTATGCAGCCTGAGAACTGAAACAGACACCCAGCTTAGTAAGTAGTCATGATCTGGGTTTCTGCAATGAGCAATCTGGTTAATCTCTTGCATGGCTCTGGCCATGAGGCTGTGTCACTGTTTCTGCTCAAACAGCCCAGGTCGAGACTCATGGAAACCTTCCCAGGCATGATCAGCACAAGGACTTACTAAATCCCTAAGAAAGTATCAAAAGAATAGCCTGCAACGGGCCTGATTATAGCCCCAGTAGGGCTGAGTGCCCAGAGTTGGGTTTCTAGAAAGGTTCTGAGGAGCTAGGGCATGGATGTATGTGTCCTACAGGTCCCAGAAGACTTACCAATGGTGGTGATGACAGTCGCTGCAAAAATCATTGCATTGGGCCAGTTCCAGTTGTTGAAGGTCTGGTTCCCTGTGATGGCCACGCCCTGTCCTGCAGCATCAGATACCACCTAAAATGAGAAACAGTAAAGGTCAGAGCTGAAGCCACACTTAACAGATGCTGACTGACAGAACTGCACTAAACTCCTTGTAAGCATTCTCATTTAATCATCACAATAAGAAGGTGGCAGTGTCTCCATGTTACAGATGAAACATTGTATAGAGAATCAGAGAGGTTACCTGATTTGCCCAAGGTAAAGATATGAACCCAGGCAATCTGGCTCCCGAGTTCATTCTTACACTGAGTCAATGATTCTCCAACCTACTAGCATGCACCAGGATCACCTGGAAATCTTGTTCAACAGACTGCTGGCCCCTACTACCCTGAGTTTCTTATTTAGGAAGTCTAGAAGGAACATTTCTAAATACGTTCCCAGGTGATGCTATGGACAGGGACCACACTTTGAGAACCACTGCACTAGATTATTCTGCCTCTCAAAAAAAGCATATGTGAGGCAGACACACACAAGGAGGTCCCCTGTGCCCCACCCAGCCCTCCATGGAGAGTGTTGTATCTGCAGAGACCAGGTCCTTGTTTGGGGTTGGCTGGGGAGGGGCCTCCCATATACCCTTCAGTCCACTGCACGACACCTGCTGAGGTCAGCTCAGTGCCCTGTTGACTTGTCCTCAGAGGGCATGCAAATCAGTAGGTCCTCCTTTCCACCAGCCTAGGACTCTGCCCTCTTCCCTACAGGCTCTTACTTCCCTCCTTTTCCTGTAGCCCTTTCTCTCTCTCTCCTGGGCTGAGCAACTCTCTGGGAAGGGACAGATCAGAAGGTAAGCACATTTCAGGGTGACTCATAATTGTGCTATCAATCCCCAAAGAGCTTCCAGTAACTGTGGATAGCAAGTGAGAGGCCACCTGGGGATGGGATGTCCCCCTGGAGATTGCAGGGGGCGGTGGAGCAGAGGTGTGGGGAACTTATCTACTCTTGCAATACTGACAGCTGTAAACCTGTTTCCATCTGACTAGGCCTTAACTCTGCCATCACCACTGGCCTCAACCTATCTGTGGGGCTTTATCAGCTGGCAGGGCCTGTACTCTAAGAAGAGGCTCTAAATCTGGGGCTCCATGGGGCTCAGGCCCTCCACGGAGGGCCTAAAGATGGGTAGGCCATCCAGACCAGAAGCTAGGCATTCAGCCAAATTCCCTATAAAAACCAAGGACTGAGAACAAAGAGACAGAAGAGTGAGGGATGGAAACAGAGGGAGACAGAAAAACCTTGTTTCTAACCTACCCAGGGCATGATTGAGGTTTGGTGGGAAAAAAGGGCATGGGTGGGTTGTTCTGAAGGAATGTGCAATTTGCAGAAGCAGCAGCCGGCCTGTGTAAGTGGATCTGCACACTCTGCAAAGAATGTTCCATGACGGCATGCTTGTCTGTCAGACCATCAAACCACACTGCTCACTGTCCTGCCTCCTCTGGCATTTCATAGCATCTCCAAGGCTGGGAAGGCTGTGCAGCATCAAAGTGGAAAGTGGGGCCCATCGCATCCAACTCTGGCCAAGGCAGCCCCTACCCTCAGAGAGCTCTCTGTCTAGCTGGCCAGACCATTTCAATGTGAAATGGCTAAAGGATATTCAGATACTAACAGGCCAACAGCAGAGCTAAAACAAATACTAAGGACCATCCAATGGGTTTCCGAAAACATCAAATCTGTTTGGAGCAAGAGAATGAGGAAGTACCAGGGTCACGTTAATGTTAAACAGATGGCAGAGAAAGCGGAACCACTCAGCTCTCCTTTGGCATCTACCTTTGTTATCTCAGATATCGATCTTCAACGGGACTGGCCCACAAGAAAAGAGTATCTAAGAACGTACAAGAACATCTTGAAATGATAATTGAATCACTGACCAAAGGTGAGTCTGCAGCACCACCTCTGGCCATCCCCCATGGAATCATGGGGAACAGGAAAGATGTTGGAAGACAAGCTGTTTCCATTTTCACAAAAGGAAAAGGTGGATTCTAGAAATTCAGAAAACAAACCTGAACTCTTGCAAACTTCAAATTGGGGAGAGGAGAATGTCTGGAACATGCAGAAGAGGAAGTGGTGGGCACTAGAAACTAGCACAGATTCACCCAGAACAAGTCATGCTCAGCTAAGTGCATCTCCTTTTCAACAGGGTTGCACAGCCTTGAAGTTCTGTGGAATGGAATCCATCTAGATATCAGCAAGGCGGCTAACAGATGGGCTTAAAGAAACTCATGTGGACAAGACACAGAAATGTCAGTGGAGCCAGGATTAATTGGGTCCATTCAAAGGCAGACAAACAACCCCGGGAGGTACTGATCATTATCAACCCAGACTGAATCTCCACCATCATGCTTAAGGCCTGGCTTTCTTCAATATTTTAAACCACAGCACAATGAGGACAGAGATGGCTTACCAATCTCTGTCTGTGGATGCAATGCGCCGTGGATGCAAAATTGGGGATAAGGATGGGATGGGAAGATAGCTAACACACAGCAATGGCAGTATCAAGATTCAAAATCATCTGGCTGGATATAGGGGCCAAAATCAACAACATACAAGTATCTGCTTAAATGTTTAAATCTTATACTTTGGATTGGAAAAGACTGGTAAAAGTTGAAGGGAAAAGTCCCTGGATATTAGCTGACCATGAATCAACAAACACTAGGATGGCTGTCACAAGAAAAGTAAATGCAATCTCAGGCTATGTCAACTCCAGGTCTATCCAGGGCTGGGAGGTAACAAGCCCACTGTTCCTTGCAGGGTCAGGCCACATACAGGGCACCTTGTTTCATTCTGGGTGTCAGACTTCACATGATATGCTATCCAACAGACCAAAAGTCAAAGGGGAGATGCGGTGGCTGTTTTGGATAAATGAGTCTACAAAGGGCTACTCCTTGTAGTAATCAATTTCTGATAATGCAAAGTATTTAGACGGGGGTAGCCAGTATCCATCAAGGGTGTTGTGGAAGGTATGTCTGGAACAGGGGTTCTCCACTGGGGTGGTAGTGACTTTTGGAAGTGTCTGGCAATGCTTTCTAAGGAGGAATGTTGCATGTGCCAGGCACTGTTCTAGGCAGTGAGGATACTACAGTGAAGGGACAGAATATCAGACCTCCTCATATGTTTATTCTAGTGGGTGATGGGAGATACTCTGGCATTGAGTAGGCAGGGGGCTAGAGATGCTAAATGCCCTGCAATTAGCAGGACAACCACACCTACAAGGCTAAAAATGCTCCCCCTGGGAAATACTAGCTTGCCAAAGGTAACCTGTGATTTGGGAATCATTTAGTAAGCTCTAAGGAGACATCAAACAAAAGAACTGGCAAAACAGGGTAACTGAAGAAGGCATTAAGTTTGGGAGTGGGGAGAGGTGGAAGAACTGGGCTTTCTACCCTTCACCCCACTGACCGTGTGCCCTGTGGGCACCAGCTCACAGCCTCAGGCCCTGGCTTATCAGGCAGCCACAACATTATGTGCTTTCCCCATGACTTCCAGTATCACTCTGTGGTTGCCCAGCAAGGGGCAGGCAAAGGAGGTGCTGGAGAGAGCCCCTAACTCCCTGGGGCTGCAAGCACTACTAATTCCTGGCAAAGACCCAGTGGTGGCAGCGGAGAGAGGTTGGTTACCTGGCAGAACCGGGCTAGGTTGTAGACTGTCCGGTTTCAAGCCTGCAACTTCAAGCCTCCCCGCCTCCCTCTGCCTGGGTCTGCCTGCCCCTGGGCTGCCCCACTGACCCTTGCTGTTGCCTCCTCTGCTGTGGTTCCCAAGCAGCTGGCCTGGGAATCAGCTAAATCAGCAAAGTATTTAGACTGGGGTAGCCAGCATCCATCAAGGGTGTTGTGGAAGGTATGTCTGGAACAGGGGTTCTCCACGGGGGTGGTAGTGCCTTTTGGAAGTATCTGGAAATGCTTTCTAAGGAGGAATGTTGCATGTGCCAGGCACTGTTCTAGGCAGTGAGGATACTGCAGTGAATGGACAGAATATCAGACCTCCTCATATGTTTATTCTAATCGGTGATCAGAGATGCTCTGGCTCTACCCAAGTGCTAGTGGAGAGAAGCGGTACTAGTGCTGCTGTATGTCAGACACCCCTCACCGAGGCTTTTACACACATTACCTAACTGGCTCTTCCTGTCATTCTGCCAGGCATCACTTGGCAGAAGAGGAAAGCCAGGCTCAGGGAACTGAGGTCTGGATGTGAATCTGGGGTGCCAGCTCCCTATTTCCAGCACGTGTATCTGTGGATACCTCAGTGATCATGGTTGGGATTATGCAGG
>NW_016804694.1:4086510-4113848 GCF_001698545.2 Rhinopithecus bieti
AGGACTGAGGCCATCACTGGGTTAGGGGGAGGGACGTGGGAGAGCCAGGTAAACACCCTGTCAGACAAGGCGTCCCGTCCTCGGGGTTAGGGAAACAGCTTTCGCGGGAGGAGGCGGCCCCTGTTCACTGGCTGGATTCTTTAACTTGGCTCCCAAATTCACACGAGACAATATTTTCATTTTCCATACAAGCCTGGAGAGTGACGGGAAAAGGGGAGCCTGCACACAGCCCAGGCCCAGCGCTTGTTTGGGAACGGAGTAGAGTTCCCTGCCTCTGTCACCATCATCATAAAGCAGCTGTGATTACAGAGGGCTTCCTATGTGTCAAGAGTTGGGCGAAGCATTTTATGTGCCTTTAGCTCATTTAGTGAGGACAGAATCCTGCTGGGAAGATACTACAATTTTTTCCATTTTGCAACTGAGGATTTGAGGCTTAGAGGGGTTAAGAAAGTACTAAAAACAATGAAGCCAGGACTAGAACCCAGGCCCATCTGGGTCCTAACTGCTGTTCTCCTATCTCCTGTCCCCATAAAGGCCACAGGAAAAAGGGCTGTGCATACTTCCACCCCCTTCCCACCAGCTGAAAAAACAGTCCCCTAAAACCAGTTCAGCCACTCTGACCAGCCCTCATTCTGTTGCTCCAGTGAGGAAACAGCCATGTGTGCCCTTGCCCAGAGCTTCAGATGGCCAGCTGCCCCAACCCTACCCTCCCAGGCGCTCGCTGTGCTGACTGAGTAATCTGGATTCCTAGACATCCCCTCATCTCCCAAGGATCTGAGGCTTCCCTGGGCAGCGGTGGGGCTTCCCCTTCCTGGAGAGAGGGATCTAGACTGGGCCTCTGGGACATGCTGCCCACCTACATGGGCAGGTAGGGCAAGGTGGGCGCTTCCCCTTTACAGGGTGGGGTAAGGGAAACCAAAGTCCAGATGTTAGCCTGTTGGGATCACAGTCATCTGGCACCCATAGAGCTACTCCGGGCCCTGCCTCCGGCTCTGCAGCCGCCATTGCTTTAGGGTCACGGGACTCTCTTGCTCTGCAGGACGCAGCCCTAACAATCTTCCTCGGTTCCAGCCTCTGCTAGACGCCTGGACTGTCAGTGGCTCATGGGTTCATGGGCCAACCTCCTTCACCATTCCCAGCTGCATCAATTCTTTTTTCTTTTTCCTTCTTTTTTTCCTTTTTCGCGATGGAGTCTCGCTCTGTCGCCCAGGCTGGAGTGCAGTGGTACAATCTCGGCTCACTGCAACCTCAGTCTCCTGGGTTCAAGCGATTCTCCTGCCTCAGCATCCCAAGTAGCTGGGATGACAGGCACGCGCCACCACGCCCAGCTAATTTTGTATTTTTAGTAGAGACGGGGTTTCTCCATGTTGGTCAGGCTGGTCTTGAACTCCTGACCTCAGGTGATCCACCCGCCTCAGCCTCCCAAAGTGCTGGGATTACAGGCATGAGCCACCGCGCCCAGCTATCAATTCTTAATTCACTGTGTCAAAGCTCACTTGCCCCTCTGGAGGGACAGGAAAATCAGGCCCTGGAAAGGAAAATAGAGCTGATCTCCTTATGTGCATGGTGCTTGGTAATGCAGAAAGAAACCTATCATTCCTCTCACCTCCCCTCCCAGCCACCTTGTAAGGGATGTGGGCATGGCTTATTCATTCTTATTTCATAAATAATACATTGATATTTGAGCACTTATGAAGACAGGCACCTAAATCTAAGCACTTCACTTATCTCACAAAATGTCAATACCCTCTAAAGTAGATACTATTACTACCCCCATCGTACAGACGAGGAAACAGAAGCATTTGCCCAAGGTCACAGAGCTAGTTAGTCGTGGAGCTGGGATGAGGGCCCAGATGGCTCCTAACCTCTGCACTATCTAGAGATGGGGGAAAAGGCACACAGGTGGGCTTCTAGGTACAAGTGAAATGGCCTACCAGGCAATATCCACAGACATGCAGAGACTCCCCTAGAGTGTCAGCTTCATGGGGACAGGGCCTTTTATTTGTTTTGTGTTCCACTGATGTATTCCCCAAACTTAGAACACTGCCTAGCACACAGTAGCTATTCAACAAATATTTATTGAATGAGTGAATAAATACATTTAAATAAATAAGGGTATATTCCCTGGCCTCAACTCACTCGTCCTCTAGTGCCCTCCAGCCCCAACCACTTCCAGCATCATTCTGCAGTTGGCTTTTAACTAAATTCATCAGTTAAACAAGGTGGAGGCCTGAAGGGAAAGAGGGCAGGAAGAAGAGGCACAGACCCCAGCAGCGGCGGGGCTCACAGGGCTGCTGAAACCACCAGCATCCAAGTGGTCTTGGGTTGAAGAGGCGGGGGCCGCCAGGCTGAGAGGAGAGGGCAGGGGGCCGGGAGCTGGGGAAGGGGCAAGGTGAGGGAGGCAGACAAGAGCCCAGAGGAGAGGGTTCAAGATGGGAGAGTCATCAGCAGTGGAGGGGGAGAGGTCCCTCAGGTGGCTGGGACTGTCCTTCCTGCAGGGAGGAAACTCCCTCGGAAAACTCCCTCGGGAAACTCCACGAGGGCAGTGGATGTACCGAGAGCAGGCAAAGGAATGGAAGAGTCAGTAGAAATTGCACATCTACTTCCAGCTAAAACCTGCCAGATGGGAGCAGGTTTTCAGCAGAAACCTCTGGGCTTCTGACTTTCACAGGTCTCGGAGCCCTGTCCTCACTAGGAGGAACAAAGAAGACAAGGCAGGTGACCCTGCCCGCATTGTTCTCAGGCTGACCACTTTCCTTACTGAATCCCAAAGCCCCTCCTCTCTGAGGGCACTCAATCAATCCCATTGGCAGCAGGGCCGCTGCAGCTCAGGCTGAGCTCTATCTGGAAGCCACAGGGCCATCTTTCAAATGCAGACCTGTGCTCATGGAAAAGGTGGAACCAACCTGGATTTGAATCAGAGGGGTCTCTCGATGGCTGGCAACAAACCTCTGGGTAAATAACCTAGCCTCTCAGCCTTACTTTCTCTGTCTGCAAAATAACACCTACTCTGCACATATGAAAAGCACCTAGGACACAGTAAGCACTGGATAAATGTATCTGCAGTCAATATTGTGATTCACATGTGTGTCCGTCAGGAACAAGACCCTGCAGAGATCTGAGACCCAGGAGCAAAGCTGCTCACCCCCAAAGCTGAAGCAGAGGGGCTGGCGCGTCCCGGACAAGTGGTAGAGGAGGACTAGGGGTTTCAAGTCCTGTGCCTGGAAGACAGGAAAGGGTGAGAACACTGTCCCTAACCTTCTTCACAACTGCCACCTCTTCCCATTTCCCCATTTTAACAGAGAAAACTGTCGATTTTCAGCCTGATCCATCAGCTCCCTCAGGCCACATGGAGGAAGGGACTGTGGCTCCAGAGATATTCCCTGGCCACCTGATGGCTGGGAGTCAGGGGCAGAGGGAAATGGGCAAGCCCAAGATGCCTCACCCCACCCCTCAGAAGCCCCATCTCTCCTGGCCTCTGCCCCCCAGAGGCTCACAGTCACCCTGGCCAGTTTCCCGTCCAACCAAGCAAGTTGGGCTGGACTGCTGAGGGAAAGAAATGCCACCACTGGTCCCATCCTGTCTTCACCGCTTCCCCGCCATCACCCCTGGCAGCTGCTGGGTACCTCCCCATGTGAGGCTGAGGCCAGGAGGTGTTAGATGGCGGCTTCTCTGAACTCTAGTCCAGCTCCCTCCCAGCCCCCACCCAGTGTGACCATGAAGCAAGACATGGGCAGTGGCTCTCAGTACAGGCTGCTCAGCGGATCCCCTTGGAGGTTAAATAAATGCTATGCCTGGTCCCCAGCCACAGATATTCTGTTGACCTGGCATGGCTTTTAAAAAGCTCCAGAAGTTGATTCTAATATGCAGGGGCTGCCCTAGTGGAAGCTGACAGGGGGAGGGAGGCTCAGGCCTTCTCCATCTTCCTGTCTAAAATGGAGTATGCAGGGCACAGAGAAGGAATTCTTGGTATTTTCCTGACTGCCTCTCGCCCCGGGTCAGGTGACCAGGGTGTGGCTCGGAGGGCAGCTGTAGTTTACAAGCAAGGTATTGGCAAGGGCCCAGTGGTGCCACCCTGATACCTGCACCAGCAGCCAGTCCAGTTCGCCTGAGCTTTGTCTCTCCCAGGGAAGGAGCAGATACTGGTCCAAAGGCAGCAGGGCCGCACCGGTCTCCTCGAAGACCAGAGCTGGGCTGTTGCAGAGCGGACTTTGTTAACTTGTGGTTGCTTATCTGTTTTCTCAGATTTGCTCTAATATCCATCTGGAGTATCGATTACATTTGAGAAGAAGGCAGGCAGGCCAAATCAATGGCTGGCGGCTTTGGTGTTCTAGGACGTCGGCACAGGGCCTAGAGACCCAGGCTTGGCTCGGCTCTGCCAGTACTGTCTTGAGATCCTCCAAGAATCTTTTATTGCTTTGCTTGCCCACTTCTCCGTCAAATGAGGAGGTTGGACTATGACTACTGGAGTCTCCCTGCCTGGGCAGGTGATACCTCCCCTACCTCCTCCCTCCACAGTACATTCAAGAAAGTGCATTTCTATCCTCAGGATTTAGCTCATCGGTCACCATACTACTTTTTTAACCTGGACTGCAAACTGAGATCATCTGAGAGAGCTTGGAAAAATACTCCTGCCCGGGTCCTGCCCCTAGAGATGTTGAAAGAAATAGTCTAGGGCCTGAACTGCGAACCAGGATGCTTCAAAGCTCCCCCAGGTGATTCTAATCTTATGTTCAGCCAAGTTTCAAAAGCACTGCCCTAGATCCAATCCATTCTCCCTCCTTGTCAGGGACTTGAGTGCGGCCCCACTCCTGACGTCAGCACGAGGCAGGCTGTGTGCATGCATACAGGCGGAACTGTCCTCTTGTCCACCTTTGGGCTTCCCCCAGCCCACCCTCCTGGGCCATCTCTCAGTAGTCTCTGCAGAGCCCAGAGGCGCTGCTAGGTCTCACGCTCAAGAGGGCAAGCCCCTGCCAGATGGGAGCAGGTTTTCAGCAGAAACCTCTGGGCTTCCGACTCTCACAGGCCTGGGAGCCCTGTCCTCACTGCGAGGAACAAAGAAAACAAGGCAGGTGACCCTGCCCGCATTGTTCTCAGGCTGGGACGGTAATCCCCCGGGGCAGGGGGCAGCTGAGCGTCCCTCCTGTGAGAGCAAGCCCAGGGCAGAGCTGACCTGAGGTTGCAGGTTTGGCTAAGGAAAGCGGTGAAGGACTGGTGGGGCCCGAGCTCAGATGGAATGTCAGCATGTGCTCTCAGGCACCTGGAGGGCTGAGCTGACCAGTGACTGACACTGGAAATTCCTGTGCGGACAGACACAGGGGACCTCGAGGGCCCCTTCCTGGTCCCACAGCACCGCTGTGTGCCTGAGAAGTGGCCCTGGGGAGCAGGAAAGAGCCCCCTCCCTCCCAAACACACGTACCAGATGACCCTCTGAGGTCATGCTCTCAAAATCTATCCCTGCCTCATCTTCTCGGGGAAGGTAGGATGTGTCCAGGGAGGCTTAAATGACAACAGGGGCATCTTCATCTACCTGCAGCTTCTCTACCTCAATTCACAACCACTGCCCTGCCCAGGGTGGCTGGGGCCCAGGTCTGGGGTACTGTGTTGGTGTCTCTGCCCTATCTGGGACACTGAGGCCTGGATTTGTGACTTTGTCCCCTTCTCTTCCCAGAGTTCAGATCCCAGGGGTGTCTGACGCCTCTCTGCCCTGACTGATGCCAAGAGGTGTCTCCCAATTAGTGGGACAACAGTGTCAGCAGGGGCAGGAAACAGTTTCAGCTGGGACCCTCTGAGCCTGTCCAGCTGGGCAGAGCGGCCTTCCCCATTCCTCCATAAGGCTGTGGGTCACTAGGGAGAGACTTTCCTTCTAAGGTGGGGTTAGGAAGCTCTAACCCAAGCCCCTGCACTTGGATTGGGCCCCTGGCCCATTGTCCTTTCCAGGGAAGCCAGCAGAGCTCTCAGGCCTGGCTCACTCCTCCCTGACTTGGCTAATGAGGGCCTGAGTCAGCATCTCCCCACCAAAGCCCCACATGCATCAAGTACCTCTCACCCATAACTCCTCTACCACTGTCTCACCTGAGACCTAAGACCCTGAAGGGAAACCTGGCAAAATGGATACACTATTCCCATTCTGTAGATGAGGAATCTATAGAAAGGCTAGAAATATGGTGAAGCCACACAGCAAGCTGGTGACCGAGCACAGAGCAGGTGAGGCCCCGTCCACAGAACAATCAGCCTTCCACTCCCCACCCGGAACTGGGTTGAGAAACACCAACCAAAGCACAGCAGGGAAGGTGCAGGCAGACACTGGTGACACAGCAGAGATAAAGGGCTGTGCTGTGTGGTCACACCCACGGATCTGACCTGACTGTTCGAGTTAGGGTAAGCACGTGCCTACGCTCCCTACCCCATTCCCCTGCAGATGCCTCAGATTTACCCTGACCTCGGGGTGGGGTCAAGGAGCAGCCACAGGAAGCCACCAACCACTCAAGGTTTCTAAAAACAGTCCTTGGAGCAGGTCAGAAAGGAGGCCATGGGAACTGCTGACTCACCAGCTCCCCATCCCAGGCCAATGACCTGAGGGAGGTACAGTTCACGGTCTGCCCGGCTGCCTCTCGCGTGCTTGCCTGATTCCTGTCCTCCCACACCCAGGTCCACACTGGCATACCAGCTGGGCTGGCCAGTCCCTCCACACAGAAATCACGCACGGGGCCCTCTGTGAGCGGTACAGGGGAGACGGCAGAGGGGAAAGGTCACTTCCGGGTTCCAAACCCTGACTCCAGCATCCACTAGCGGGTTCCCTGGCGCATGTCTTATCACCTCTCTGAGCTTAATGCTCCATATCTGGAAAACAAGAGTCACGGCTTCACTGTGTTGGCACACTGATTACAAAAAATGATGAACGTCTCAGTGCTGGGCACATGGGGCGTGTTCCAGAAACGAGCACTGGGAAGGAAAGTAAATGTGACTATTATTGATCTGTGAATAGAACAAGGGGCTCAGGGAGGACGCCTCCATTCTGAGGGTCTGTGTCCGCTAAACGTGGCCTTCAGAGCTGGGGAGTTGGGCTAGGTGTTGATAGCAATGCTCTCCTTCCATTTACCACCTCCTGGGCACGGGCCAGTCCCTCCGGCTCAGCAATTCTCCACCCGCCCTGTGCCTTTGCAGGTGCCTTCCTGCAGCTCACTCTCACTTCAACCAAGTTTCATCTCAGTGTCTCCTCCTGAAAGAGACCACGACACCTGAAACACGAAGCCTCTGTCCCGCTCCTCACCTCAATGCACTGATCACTACCTGACATTCTACTAGGCATCTGTTTCTCTGGCTTCCTAGTTATCTACCCTAAATAGATCACGAGCCCTCCACGGAGAGACTCATGCATCCCTTAATTACAGAACAGAGCCTAGCTCTAGTAGATGTTCAAGTATTTGCCAAATGAATGACTGAGTCTCCAAGACGTGTGCCTTCCAAGGCAGGACGGTGGGCTCTGGCTCCACTGGAGAACGCAGGGAGCCCAGACAGATGCAGGTACAGTGCGGGTTGATGACCATTTCCAGGCCCTGGGACCTCCTCCCTACGCCACCTGTCTGCAAGCCCAAAGCCCCCGGAGGTTCTAGCCCTGGTGAGTCACTTCCCCTGCGGACTCTGGAACCATCAGGATTCCAGAGGAAGGAGGCAGGTGGGTGAGGAGGGGTGGGAAGGAGCTGAGGAATGTCGGGTGTCTGAAGGCCTGATGGCCCCAGCTCTCCCCATGCATGCTGCTGCTTTCCTGCCCTCTCAGCAGCAGAAAGGAAGGATGCTCTGATCCATGAAGCTCCTTAGTCCTGGTGGCTGCCAGTCCTGTTCCCCTGGACACATCTGCCTGCCCTGGCCCCCCTTGCCGGGGGCTCTAAGGACAAGGCTCACCACTGCCAACACCACCAGACTCCTACCTCCCTGGGAGGAAGCTGGCTCCTGACCCCTGTGCCACATTTGTCTCTCTAGGTTACATCTGTACCCTTGAACACAGTTGGAGCCGACGCCACCACACCTCTTGCCTCTCAGAATTCCCCTGACAAACCTAGCAAATTCCCCAACCCAGGGGCCTCCTCACCTGCTCCTCCCTCCTCCCCCACCCCGTGCCTGTGGCTGGCAGCTTCCGGTAATAAGTAACTGCCATCCTTGAGGGCTGAGGTTCTGAGACAATTAAGGCTACCCATTTATTATAATTTAAGATTATCAAGTGGTTAAACTGTAAACCTCTTCATTAATTAAAAAAGAAAAGCCCATGAGGAACCAGGAGATGGGATTAATCCTGTACCAGGGGTGGGGCCGCTGGGTTTCTCTCCCCCTATGAAGTATGCTCCCTGCCTGCTTAATACACAACATTCACCTTCCCACCCAAACCGGGACCCCAAGGAGCTCATTCGAGGAGCTGGTTTTCTCATCCACCACGGCCTCTGAGCATGATCTTGCCCCCATCCTTCTTTTCAAAGCCCCCTGCAGGATCCTCCTGAGAGCCAACCACCTGTCCCCAAATCCTTCCTTATTGTCTGACTCTAACCTAAATCCCTCCGGCTGCAGTCCAAGCCCATTTCCTTTGGTTCAGTCTGCGTCTGGAGACAGACAACAGCTGGCCTCCATCCTCTCTGGAATAAATTGTACAAGAAACTACCAGCAAACCAGCACAGACATCTTGGGATGGATGGCATTCTTTGCAGGGTGGGAGGGGGCTTTCTGCCATGATGACCCCCACATCCCAAACGCAAACCCCACCAGAAGACTGAATCATGATTAGAGACAAGAGCAAGATCTCAATGCCCAACAACCTCAAAATCACTGGGCAAAATGCAAAAGGAGGCTGGGAGTGGTGGCTCATGCCTGTAATCCCAGCACTTTGGGAGGCCGAGGCGGGCGGATCACCTGAGGTCAGGAGTTTGAGACCAGCCTGACCAACATGGTGCAACCCCATCTTTACTAAAAATGCAAAAATTAGCCGGACGTGGTGGTGCATGCCTGTGGTCCCAGCTACTCAGGAGGCTGAAACAGGGAGACCTGCTTGAACCTGGGAGGTGGAGGTTGCAGTAAGCCGAGATCACACCACTGTACTGCAGTCTGAGTGACAGAGCGAGACTCAGTCTCATAAAATAAATAAATAGAAAAGCAAAAGGAGTATTTAGGAGTATTACCCTAAAGTTCAGGCTCCCTGACTCAGATCTCAGGCCACATCAGTTACCCTAGGGGCTCTGGCCACCAAGGCCCCCATTTGGAAGCCACAGGGTTGCAGTTCAAAGATGATCCCCAGATAGTGTGGGAAAGAAGAGGGAGCCTATACACGTGGCTGGTGTCCCCTGACCATGCACTACCCCTGCCCTCACTACCCAGGTATGCCAGAAACAGAGAGGCCAGCCAGGCACAGTTGTCCTGCCTCTTCTGCCCTGTATGCATTTCCCCCCGCCAACCATCCATCCCCAGCCAACTGGGGCGTAGGACGTGACTGGGATTAAGAAACAGAATGGGTGCCTGGCTAGATCTGGCATTTATGGCAGGTGTGCAGAGCTACATTTTTTGTGCCTCCAAAGAGGGACATGGCTCAGGGGTCCCTAGGGGGAATGAAGGTGAAGAGAACCGCCTGTTCTACACCTTGCCCTCCTGTTCCCCTACCCTTCCTGGGAAGTAGCCAGGAGCCTAATTTTACACACGGCGAGAGGGCCAAGGGGCATGAAGAGTACAGGCTGCGTCCTGGCAGTCCACTGCTTGGACAGTTGTTTAGCTCTCAGCAGCCCAGGATGAAGGGCTGGGAAAAGTTAAGAAACTTTTCCATACCTTGTGCTGAAGGTATGGAAAAGTACTGCCAGGCCCTCCTAGTACAGAGAGGCTAGGTTGAGGTGAGGGATGGGGAGAGGGTTGGAAAAACCTCCAACTCCCCTAACCTGGGGCCCAGGATGAGAAGTCAGGCAACAGGAAATGGAAACTCTTCCCTCTGAGACACAGCCCCATTGTGAAATGCGAGAGGCAGAAGGAGCGAGGGCCATGCCTCAGACACACATACATCCTTTCTCTGCTCCACAAGGGCTGGGATGTTAAGCACAGACGTTTCCAAGCCTGTTTAACCCCTAACACCCAACCAGGCTCTGGCAAGGCCTCAGCCTTCCTGGTGGAATGAAAGAACATTTGACAGACAAGCCTGTATAGTATTGGCTCCTCCCTAGCCTGGAGTCATGACTGTGCTTTCTTCACCTGTAAAATGGGAATGATGCCACCTCCTCATCAATTCTCAAGGTTATGGATCAAAAGGCTCAATGGAGAGCATGAAGGCTGGTGCACAGGCAAGTTAGAGATGCTCCCGATGCATGAACTTTGTGTTTACAAATGTCCATGGTTGTGGGGTAAGAGTGCGTTGTACGCGGCTGGGAGGGCAATGAAAGAAGGGAGAGTAATGTGCCAGGTTTCTAAGTCAGGCAGGGAGCAGGCTCTATGCCTTACACAGCTGCATCCTGTCCCCCCTGTGAACTGTTTTCAGTGAGTGGTAACAGGGGCAGCCGCTTCTCAGACTTGCCCAGGGAGGTCCATCTCCCCTCAAGCCTGCTGAAAAAGAACCCTTCATCCTGAGCTGCTGAGAGCTAAACAACTGTCCAAGCAGTGGACTGCCAGGACGCAGCCTGTACTCTTCATGCCCCTTGGCCCTCTCGCCGTGTGTAAAATTAGGCTCCTGGCTACTTCCCAGGAAGGGTAGGGGAACGGGAGGCCAAGGTGTAGAACAGGCGGTTCTCTTCACCTTCACTCCCCCTAGGGACCCCTGAGCCATGTCCCTCTTTGGAGGCACAAAAAATGTAGCTGTGCACACCTGCCATAAATGCCAGATCTAGCCAGGCACCAGCTCCCTGACCCATGCACAGGAAAACCCACCCAACCTATTAACCCAACAAAGATGGAACCAGAGTCGTGGACAAACTTTCGCTGCTCAATGCAGCTCAAACCAGGGTCAACTGATTCATTAAGTGTTTGCTGAACACCAACAATGTGCCCAGGCACTGGACAAAATAAAGGAAGTGCAAGACACAGACCCTGCCCAGGAGAATCTCATAGTTTAACAAGAGACAGGCAGGAGTCAGGAAAGAGGTACATGACAGCAGAAGATGGCAGAGAAAGCAGCCAACAAACCAACAGTGAGGCCAGGACAGTTCCAGGGGCTCACTCCATGCCCCTTTCAAGCCCAAGCAACGGTGCATGAAGCAGGGCAAGAAGCCCAAACACAGATGGAACTGAGGCTCAAAAGACATGAATGAACAAGGACCAGAGCAATCTCCCAGTTAGGTGTTCCACCCACTCTAAAAACAGTGCTCAGCCCTCCTCCCCTGCCCCTACTCCACCTTTCCTGGCCTGCAACCCCCACCATGGACCCTAAAAAAGACCTGGAAAACTGAAAATTTTAGCCATCCTCTTCTCCCATTCTTTCTAGATTTGTGGTGAGAAGATACAAGCATAGTTTTCACCTTAAGAAGAGAAATACCTGCTTAGCTGGTAAAATCACCTGATCAGTGTACATTATGAACCATAAGGGCTAAGGGATAGTTGTTGCTTCCCTGCAGAGTAGGGAGGCTGAGAGGCTGGGCTGGAGCAGGCCATTAGAAGGAATCTGGAGACTATAAGGAAACAAGTCAGAGATCAATGAAAAAGGATTCTCTTTCTACAGCCCGGTCTACCTCCTAGGGAGCCACTGCTGAACAAGCTGAGTCCACGAGGACTGACCTGGCAAGGCAATCACAAGGCTTGCACAAACTACATGCTTTCTGTCAGCTGGTCCAGGGGGTGCGCTCACCTTGGCTGTGCTTACAAGTTTTCCAGTGGATAGGACCAGAGCAGGAATGAAAGCTGACGAGGCGCAGAGGGAGGCCAGATGTGGCATTAGAAACCTCGGCTTCTGACCCAATACTCTAGCACTGCCAAAGAGAACTCTCCCATGATGGAGATGCTCTGTATCTGCGCGGTCCCCTGTGGCTACTGAGCACTGGAAATGGAGCCAGTGACTGGAGAACTAAAATTGAATTTTATTAGTTTTAATTTTAAATTAAGCAGGCAGGCTGGGCGCGGTGGCTCACACCTATAATCCTAGCACTTTGGGAGGCCGACGTGGGTGGATCACATGAGGTCAGGAGTTTGAGACCAGCCTGACCAACATGGTGAAACCCCATCTCTACTAAAAATACAAAAATTAGCCAGGCATGGTGGCGAATGCCTATAGTCCCAGCTACTCTGGAGGCTGAGGCAGGAGAATCACTTGAACCCAGGAGACGGACGTTGTGGTGAGCTGAGATCATACCATTGCAGTCCAGCCTGGACAACGAGAGCAAAACTCTGTCTCAAAAAAGAAAAGAAAAAATGTAATTAAGCAGGCAGGCTCGGCATGGTGGCTCAGGCCTGTAATCCCAGCACTTTGGGAGGCTGAGGTAGGCAGATCACTTGAAGTCAGGAGTTCAAGACCAGCCTAGCCAACATGGTGAAACTCCATCCCTACAAAACATACAAAAATTAGCCGGGTGTGGTGGTACATGCCTGTAATCCCAGCTACTCAGGAGGTTTGAGGCAGGAGAATGGCTTGAACCCAGGAAGCGGAGGTAGCTGTGAGCCAAGATGGCAACACTGCACTCCAGCGTGGGTGAGAGAGATTCTGTCTCAAAAAATAAATAAGTAAGCAGGTGTAATGATTAGTAATATCAAGTCAAAAAGGTAAAATTGTATAGCGGCATGTGGGTAATGACTACCATACTAGCACCAAGACCGTATCAAGCACATCCTACCTGCAGCCTCCTTTGGCAGAGCCTGCCTCCCCTGGATCCTCAGGATGACCCATGCCATGGGCCACTGTCCATAGCACATTCCTGACTTTGGATTACGCACAGTCCTGTGCTGTTTCAAGTCTTGCCTGTGCTTGTGTTTTCTGTTCATCTGAAGGACAGGGCAAGTCTTGGGCCCCCATGGGACTGGGTGGAGCTGAGAGCACACTGAATCCAAGGCTGCACTTGTCCATGGGCCTCTGCAGGACTCCCCTCCCGGGCCACACCACCTTTGTGTGGGACACGGATCAACACTGGGAACAGCCAGATGGGTGTTTCTGGCCCTGCCACACTCTCTTCTTGGTGACTCTCTGTCCTGGTATACTACCTCCAACTTAGTCTGCAGACCAAAGGCTCACCTAGTTTCTCTTGTCCTTCTCCTCAAAGCATTCATAGCACTGCTGTGCAGGAAGCTAGCAGTCTGCTGTCTAAACTTAAAGACTCAAAAGACAAGAACGAACTAGGCTTGAAAGACATGAATGAACTAGGACCAGAGCATCTCCCAGTCAGGTGTTCACTACAGTCCCCAGGAACCAATCCAGGTTGGTATCCTTGGAGGGGGATTGGTTCCAAGACCCCCTGTGGATACCCATATCTGCAGTGCTCAAGTCCCACAGTCAGTCCTTTGGAGCTCACAGACACGAAGGGTCAGCTATACACTTTTAGTGATTATAGAAGTGATACTGGTATTCAGAGTATGTTCTGCTAAAACCAGAGGTTTGTATACCTCATACATTAAAAATAACCAGTGTGGAAGTGGCTAATGGTACATGCATATATTTTATCCCTTAAAAAATTGAGTTATTTGTTACAAAAGCAATACGAGCACATTACAGAAAATGTGAGAGGCAGAGAAAGAAAAAGTCATCAATAATCCTGTCTCCCCAGCTCAGACCTGCCTGGCTTCTGTTTTTAAATTGAGTTTCTATGACTCAATACTAACGGAGAGAACCACACACTTTAACTTGCATCTCCCTGCTTTCCTCACCCCCTCATCTTGCTTTTGTATAACTTAAAGTCTGGTTCATGCCTCAGGCCCACTTTGAGAAACACCAAATGGAAGCACCAGGTCCCTATTCCAGCCTGTCAAAGGGTCTCCCATGTCACAGGCCAGAGCCCACCAATTCAGTAAGCACCGATTAAATTGTGTGCAGAGCAGTGGGGAAGAGGAGTGTAAGAGTGTGTATACACAGGTGGGAAGCTGGCCTCAGGCAGCTTAGAGTCCAGGGAAAATTTTAAGATGTGTACACAGGCCGGGTGTGGTGGCTCATGCCTATGATCCCAGCACTTTGGGAGGCTGAGGTGGGCAGATCACGAGGTCAGAAGTTCCAGACCAGTCTCGTCAACATAGTGAAACCCTGTTTCTACTAAGAATACAAAAAGTTAGGCAGGTGTGGCGGTGTGCGCCTGTAATCCCAGCTACTCGGGAGGCTGAGGCAGGAGAATCACATGAACGCAGGAGGTGGAGGTTGCAGTGAGCTGAGGTCACACCACTGCACTCCAGCCCGGGTGACAGTGAGAGACTCTGTCTCAAAAAAAAAAAAAAGAAGTGTACACAATAACCCCAACGCTGGGTAGGTGGAGATGGAGGGTTTGACCACATGCAGCAGCTCTCAGTCTCAGAGCATTCCAAAAAGAGAGGCTGTGCCAAAACTCAGTTCTGTGAACTCTGAATTTCCAGTGTGGTTGGTGGCGACAGGAACTTTCTAGAACAGGACCCAAAAGTACCTGCTTTGGCTGTGGGAGCCTGCCCTGGGTTTAGACAGACATACTCCCAGAGCAATGCTGACACACGCTTTCACCAGGCAACCTATTGACCTGTCTAAACAGAGCAGAGTGTCCCCAGCTAGGAGGGCACTGCATGGATGATGGGCAGAGGGGTATGGTCAGCAGCAGCACATCTGCTGGCTTGGGGGAGAATCTGGCCCGGCAGGACCCCCACTACAGGGGCTAGTGACAGTTTTCCAGATTGCTTCCCAGGAGGTGGGCCCGGCTGAAGGGCAGAGGGGGGCTCTGTCGGTGCTGCCTCTGGGTTTGGGGGCTGTTGGGAGAGAGGCCAAAGGAGAGAGAGAAAAACACGGCTTCATGGTTCAGGACATTCATTAATAATTACCCTCATGCTTGGTGCTAGGTTTTGGATCCAATCAGGTACAAACCCAGGGCTTGCAGGGAGGGAGGGGAGAGAAGGGTGGAGACCAGGCAACAGCCCCCATGCAATGTCCTCTGACACGGGGCAGAGGAGCCTAGAGGGTAATGGAGCTAGAAAGGAGGTAACCCCCAGGCCAGGTTAAGGGAAGCAACCTAAACAGCCCAAGCCTAGAGGAACTTTTCTACCTTGAAGCACACAGGCCCTCACAATATGCCCCGCCCCAACTCAATCCATAGCATGCCATGCATGGTGACCCACTCCCACCACGGTATGGCCCCATCAACCTCAAAGGCAGAAATGATGTCCAGTAATTCATTCCCACAACCTTAATCCAGCACTGGGCATACAGCTGGCACTTACTAAGTGTTTTTGGCCTTATTGAACACGTGCTCAGCTCAGAGAGGTGCAGTGACCTGGACTAAACACACAGCAAATCAGCAGAGCTGGCCCAGGACTCAGCTGTTTGCATTTGGGTGGATTGCAGGGCTGAGGCTAGAGTCTGGGAGATGGGGGAGGTGGGGTGTTGAAAAGCTGTTAATCAGGACACCCTCCCTTTTCCTGCTAGCCTGGGGGGTGCTGACAAGACACCACTGCCTCGGCTCGCCCCGCTTCGCCCACTCAGCACTTATCCCCTTGGTGAGAGGCAGCCCTTCCACTCGCTGCTCCGAAGGGGGCAGGGATGCTGAGAAGAGAAGGGCACCCTTCCAAAGCTAACACTGTCAGGATGCATTCCACTGCCCGGGAGGTGAGAATTTTATTTGAACAGGAGTGATAGGGAAGGTAGGGGATGGACGTCTTTCTCCTCCAGAGAGTCTGTGAATAGGTGCCTACCTCCATCCTGCACCGGGGGCATGAGAGGAGCAGGAACCTTGCATTAGACAAAGGGTACCCAAGCCAAAATAAACATCCATAAAGAGCCCCGCCCTGAGGTCCTTGGCATGCTACAGAATAACCTGTTCCAAACCACGTGGGCAAGACTAAAGTGATACCCTCCCAAGGTGCAGACCACAGTCCAGCTGGAGGTTAACCCTAGGGAAACAAAGTGGGTGGATGTGACACAGCATGGGTTTTAGCTGACTGGGAGGTCAGACGGAAACACAGCGAAGAGGCAATTATATCTCCACTACCTGATTCTTCCTTGGGGGTTTTAGTCTCAGGGTCCCCTGACCACAGACCTGTCAAGCAGCAGGGGTTAGAAGCACTCAACAAAAGTCAGGGGCCTATTAGGGCTGTCAGGATAGGTGTGGGGGGAGGGGCTGGGGATTGAGTTAACAGTCCCACCTCTGAGCTGTGGCACCCACTTATGTAGCCAAAATGTCAAACAAAACTATATATAGGGCTGGGCGTGGTGCCTCACGCCTGTAATCCCAGCACCTTGGAGGCCAAGGCGGGCAGATTACCTGAGGTCAGGAGTTGGAGTCTGGCCTGGCCAACAT
Organism: Rhinopithecus bieti; assembly: GCF_001698545.2. Lineage (NCBI taxonomy): Eukaryota > Metazoa > Chordata > Mammalia > Primates > Cercopithecidae > Rhinopithecus > Rhinopithecus bieti. Next base: position 4,102,911 of record NW_016804694.1, read on the forward strand.
GGCGAAACTGTGTCTCCACTAAAAACACACACAAAAAAATGCCGGACGTGGTGGTGCGCACCTGTAATCCCAGCTACTCAGGAGGCTGAGCCTGGAGAATCACTCGAACCTGGGAGGTGGAGGTTGCAGTGAGCTGAGATGGTACCACTGCACCCCAGCCTGGGTGACAGAGTGAGACTCCACCTCAAAACAAAACGTAACAAAAAAACTATATATGGTCGATGTGGTCAGGAAACAGCAGTACTTTGGGGTCAGAACCCAGAAGACTGAACAGTGCAGAGCTGGGCAGCAAAGGGGCCAGCTAACACATGCATGGGGCACTTCCTGGGTGCTGGGAGTGAGGTGTGTGTGGAAAACCCAGTCTCAAGGAGTAGCCTGTAGCCTAGCAAGATTCGAAAGACGGGCAGCAATTTAGGACATGACAGCCTCTATGCAAAGCTCTGGCTCTGGACTCAGAGGGCCTGGGTTCGAGCCACTAGCTAGCTATGTGACCTCGACTAAGTTACCCTCTGCCTTGGTTACCTTGCAAAATTAGGTTCCCCACAGTGCCTGTCACTTAGCGTTGTTGGGAAATCGAGACAATGTAGGCCACAGCAGCTCCCATTATGGCTGACATGCGGGGCTGGTGTGACTCTCCTTGCTACCACCTCCCAAAGTCCTTTCTGTCATCAGTGGATACGAACGTTGAGTTCTTTGTAAAAGTTGAAACTCACTGCCAGGTGCGGTGGCTCATGCCTGTAATCCCAGCACTTTGGGAGGCCAAGGTACACAGATCACCTGAGGTTGGGAGTTCGAGACCAGCCTGACCAACATGGAGAAACCCTGTCTCTACTAAAAATACAAAATTAGTGGGGTGTGGTGGCGCATGCCTGTAATCCCAGCTACTCCTGGGAGGCTGAGGCGGGAGAATCGCTTAAACCCGGGAGGCGGAGATTGCAATGAGCACACCATTGTACTCTAGCCTGGGCAACAAGAGCAAAATTCCATCTCAAAAAACAAACAAACAAACAAAAACACTATTCGTGTGCAGGGGTGTAGAATGAATCTCCTCTGTTAGGAGCTGGCCCCTGGAGTTTCCTGTCTGTAGTGTGGCTGACTGGGATCTACGGCAGGGGTCCAGAAAGAGGCGGGAACACACAAGCAGGAGAGTCCAAATCACTCAGGGCCACAGCCAGGGCTTTGGTTTAGTCTAAGAACTAAAGAGGAGATGTTGGAGGGTCTTCTGAGTGTTGAGATCACGATCTCACTATCAGGATCCCTGACTGCTGGGGCAGTGATCTGATGGGAACCCTACTAGGAGATGTGGCAAACACCTTCCTTTGGGGCACAGCTTCCAAGAAACCTTCCCTAATTGCCCCACTTAGCTCTAATTGCTCCTTTATTGTACTTCCCCCTCCCCTGGTGAGCAGAGTAACCTTGGGCAAGTTACATAACCTCCCAAGGTCTGGGCCTTGACTCAGGAGGCTGGAGGCCAGTTAAATAACCACTAAGCTCCCTCGGCCTCACATTTTATGACTTGCTGCCACGAGTGGTGCCCAGAGCATGAGCCACCCCCTGCCAGCCTCCAAGACAGGCTGGAGAAACCAGCCAACGGCTCCTTAGGTGCAGACGCAGGAGGAGCAAAGTCCAGGGCTGGAGAGACTCCCTGGAGAGTAGGCAGGCATCAGATCCTTTCTGCCTGAGGCCCTGGCTGGCCCAGAAAAACATCCTCCTTTCCCAGCCTGGGGTTCAATACAATTTCAACTTTTGCCTCTTATCTGGAAAACTCGTGGGAGGGGAAGCTGGTGCTCAAGATCACAGGAAGGGGCGTGTTGGGGCAGGTTAGGAAATCAGGTAGGCCAGTTTAGTGTAAGTAGAAGCAGTCTGCACCCCAAAATACCATCAAGAGCTTTTTCTACTTAAAGGCCTTTTTTTTTGAGATGGAGTCTAGCTCTGTCACCCAGGCTAGAGTGCAGTGGCGTAATTTTGGCTCACTGCCACCTCCGCCTCCCAGGTTCAAGCGATTCTCCTGCCTCAGTCTCCTGAGTAGCTGGGAGTTCAGGTGCCCACCACCACGTCCAGCTAATTTTTGTATTTTTAGTAGAGACAGGGTTTCACTGTGTTGGCCAGGCTGGTCTTGAACTCCTGACCTCCTGATCCACCCACTTAGGCCTCCCAAAGTGCTGAGCCACTGTGCCCAACCTAAAGGCCATTTTAAAAGGGATTAGAAATAAAGTAAGAATGGCCCAGGGACGAAAGGCCTGGATCTGGGTAGGCTGTGCTGTTAGAGTAATCTGAACTTGGTTCTAGAGACTGTTCTGCTCCCAGCTAATCCTCACTAGGCCTTGGTGTCCCCATCCAGCAAAGGGGATGGCATCCATTTGGCTGCCAGACCTCCCAGAGTCAGGCCCAGAAAGTCATAGAAGGAAGGTCTCAGAAGAATGGGTCTGCAGAGACCCATGGTAAGGGCAGGTTGGGGTGCACATGAGCACAGTTTGTGTAGCTGCAAGCGTCTGAGACGCCTGGGTGGTGTACCTGGTGCTGTAGCAACACCCTGCAAATACTTTTGCTCCTTCCCCCTAGAGCGGTACAGGCTCCGGTCATGCCAAAGGTGCCCCCAGCTAGGGAGCTGCCCTTCTCCACTGCAAACACTGTGGGCCTCCCCGCCAACTCCACTTCTCAGAAGCCTCTGAAAATCAAAGAAGTCTCCACAAGGAAGGGGCCAGGAGGTGTTTTTCTCCTACCCCAGCTCATCCACTTGCCCTCTTGGTTTCCACAGAGAGGCAAGAACCAGGGCTCATTCTCTTGGAGCAGTCCTTGAACAGGTCTGGGCACACAGTATGTGCTTAATAAAATATCTGCTGAATGAGGAACTGGATGGTTTGCTCTGTCTCAAGTTCCTTGAAAGCAAAAACCACGGCTCCCCTCTAGCACCAAGGGCAGACCTGCTCAATATGCTCTTGCTGACCTCTGCTGCCTGGGCCTTATTTCAACAGGGGAAAGGAATTTGGGAAAAGTTGATGGAACAAGGGATGGGGGTGGGGGAAGAAGAAGAGGGGGCTCCTGGAGATAAACAGACTCAGACAGGGAGAGCAGTTTATTCTGTAAAGTCCCTCCATCAAAGGGGAGAGGATAACAATAAGCTGGTCTTGAAGGCTGCCTCCAGCTGGAAACTGCACTGAGTGAGTTTTACAGGCATTTCCTCTTGCAAGGTGGGTATAATTAGTTCCACTTTCAGATGATGCAATGGACTCAAGGCCTCACAATTTGTAAAGGCAGAGAGGTGGTATTAAATCCCAGGTGTGACTTGAATGCTGGTCTTTAACCAGGTTCCACTCCAGCCTGGGCAACAGAGTGAGACTCTGTTTCAAAAAATAATAATAATAAAAATAAAATAATGGCACCCCTACTCCTTCCATAACTTAGAGCCTGTGAGACCAAGGACCAGAGTCTGGGCCTGGGGCACCTGGCTTCATTCATTCTGCTGTGACCTTGCAAGAGGCTTGGCTACACTGACTAGACTTCCAACCAAAAGGGACACACAGCTTTTGGCATCCCCCTGAGCTGAGCACAGTGCTGGACAGACGGACACAACAAACTGAGCAGGACTGAAATCCACACACTCACTGAGCATCCTGAGAGCTAGGCCTGGCAACACAGGCCCAGGGCTGGGAAGACACGGCCACTGCCCACAAAGGTTGCAAACGGTCTAGCTGGACCTAACAAGCACTCTAAGCCTTTTTGAATGAATGGATGAGTCCAGAGAGGGAAAATCTGGCCAGGGGCACACAGCATAAACCAGTTTACAGGTAAAAGGAGAACCCAGGTTAGAATCAGTTTTTTCCTACACAGTAGTTCAGATGAGGGTTTCTTATCCCCAGCCCCAAGCACAGAAGCACTCGGACAAATGGAAGGGGGCTCTGCCGTGTCCTCTCCACCCAATGTGGCCAACAAGGCCCCTGGCAGCCCTATAGGACTGGAGACTACACCACTGAGCAAAGCAGGTCCTGCTACCAGCTGCCCTGCATAGCTTCTCTCCCAGACTCAGGGGTCAAGCATCCCCGCTCACAGGAGGGGCCCAGCTAAGCAGCTGCAGCCAGATTACAGTGGGGCACGGGAGGTGACAACAGCCATAAGTACACATCCCTGCCTAAATATTTCAGCAGGAAACCCAAATATTTAGATGGAGGAGAGGAAAAAGAATGCACATTTCAAAGCCAATCGAAGATGAGAGGGGAGGCGGGTAGTGTCTGCCCTGAGTGAGGGCCCAGCTCTGATCCCAGACCCTGGGTAACCATGAGCCAGCGAGAACACCTGTGAGACCATCTGGTCCCAGGAATTCTCCAGAAAAGTTTTAACCAAGGCCTGGGACAAGCCAGGACTGAGCAGAGCCCTGCCAGAACAGAGAAAGAAGGAAACCATCCCTATTTTTAGGTGTTGATCATCAACAGTTTTAGGTGGTTAATTTGCAGGAAATAGAAAACAGTGGGTGACTGACTCCACTAGGAGAAACTTGATGGGTTTTATCATCTTCCCTTGTCCCCATCCCCAGATTAGGAGCTCACTGCATGGTGGGTCCTGCAGGGTGGTGTCAGGGACAGAGTACACAGAGGAACTGGGTATAGGAACAGCAGCTAATATGTAGCCGGTCACCTGTTACCTGTGCCAAACATGTTAACATGTTAACATAGATTCTATGGGCATGAGGGACATACTGTACTATTATCTCATTTCGCAGATGAGATGACTTGCTCAATGAGGTCACACAGCTCAGTATCCTGAACTCTTAGCCCCATGCACCCTAAGACTCTGAGGACACCACATATGCCCTGTACTTTCTTGCCTCTATGCTTTGCTCCCTGCTTTTCCCACCTTCAACGCAGCCTCACACAGAAGAGAATAGTTCATAGTGTGAGCTCTGGGTTCAAAACCTCGTCCTTCCACTTCCTAGCTACGCAGCCTCAGACAAGTTATTCAACCTCTATGGTCCATTCTGTTGCTTCTACTGCGAGGTTGAGCTGATCATGGCACCTACTGCAGAGGGTGGCTGCCATGATACAATGAGATGATGCACATTGGTGGCTCCCACAGCCTGTGGCCATGTAAGTGCTTGTAACTATTGGTTACCCAAGCCTGTCACTCCCAGCCCCTGCCTCCACCTCCAGTTATGGACAAGATCGAAGGCTCTGAGTCAACAAGGGGGATTGAATCTCAGTCCTCTACCCAGCAGTGTAGACCTAGGCAAGTCACCTGGCCTCTGGTTTCCTGTCCAATGGGAATAGCAATACTTAGCCCACAGAACTGGTTCAAGGAGACACAGGTAACATCCCAGCCCAATGCCTGGCACCTGGTAGGCACTCCACAGAATGCTCACAGGGCTACTGCTCATGCCACTCACCCTTCAAGCCTGCCTTCTTCTAAGTGCAGGAGTAAAAATTCATCGCTTGCCCTGCTGCACACCTGGAGTCCCCAGGTGCACTTACCAACATCAATCTGGTAACAGCTCCTTACTATTCTTCCTCCAGGTTAGGGGCCCCCTGAGGGCAGGGACTGTGTTTTGTTTGGAGCCAGGTCTTCCACAGGCCAAGGAGTTTGGCTACAGGCCTCAGAAAACAGAAAACGAATCCCCCCAGCCCCTTCAACCTTTGCCCATCTCTCCAGCCTCTTCCATCTACAACCCACCACTGAGCACTTTGGACTGTATTTCCTCTCATTTTACCACTGCAGCCCAATTATCTTTCCTCAGCTGCGCTGAGCTCCAGAGGGTTAAAGACTCTCCAATATCTGAGGCTTCATCAAGCACACAAAGGATAGCCAGTAGGGAGGGCCCCTTTTGTGTTTCCAACTCCACTGTATCCAGGTCTCTGAGGTCCAGAGATTGGGATAATGGCTCACCAGAAACCTAGAGGCCTTAGGCAGCTGAACAGAGCTACAGCTGGAGCACACCACCCCCACTTCTACATAAAGGGACAGAGAAGATGCAATCTAGGAAGGTCACCAAACCGGAGAGGGAATGTCTTTGGCTGGGCCAGGGACCCAGACCTGGACCTCCCAGTGGGGCTCAAACTAGAGTGTGAAGGTCAGTGGGTTTTTCTGGGGGCTGTAGGCTCTACGGGCTTTCTGGGAAAACCCACACTACATCACATCAGCAGGAGAGAGGAAGGAGGGGGTGTCCTTATCAGAACACCCACAGAGTGAAGGGATCAGCCCACAGAAAAGTCGTTAGAGTAGAATGTTCCACTTCTTTTACACTGTAAATGGCTGTGGAGGACACTTTCTGAAATGTTGTTCCCTCCCCTACTTGAAAAATGCAAAACTTTGGTGGAGTTCAAATTCTTTGGCAACACAGAAGAGCTTAGTCATGTGACTCTCACCTCCCTGGCCTGTGGCTACAGCCTGGTGGGTCCATCCTGCCCAAGGGCTATGGGCAAGAGACAGCCACCATCCCCATCCCGTTTCCAGTTCTTTAGAAGTTTGGTTGATACACACCCAGAAGTAGGATCACTGCATCACTCAGTAGTTTTATTTTTAATTGAGGAAACTCCATACTATTTTTCACAGTGGTTGTACCACTGTGCAAAGCAAAAGAAAGACTACATGACTCCACTTAGGAGACATCTAAAGTAGTTAAGTTCACAGAAACAGAAAGTAGAATGGTGGTTACCAGGGGCTGGGTAGAGAGGGAGAAGAAGAATTGTTGTTGAAGGGGGTATAATTTCAGTGTTGCAAAATGAAAAAGTTCTGGAGATCTGTTTCATAACTGTAAATTTACTTAATACTGCTGAGCTGGGCTTTTAAACGTGGCTAAAATGGTAAATTATATGTTTCTATGTTTTTTGCATTTAAAAAATTCAGTTGACATTCTCTCTATTCTAGGAAGATCTTCCTGATTCTTTGTAATACCAATGAGATGCCCACCACACCTGTGCAGGGACCGCTCCATTGCAGCATAGGAATATCTGGGCGTAGCAGAAATGGCAGCTAACACTTAGCATTTATGACGTGCCACACACTATTCTAAGCAAACTATGGTGTGGCTTCAGAGGCCACTCCCACAACCATCAGGCATACTGCTTGGATGGTGATTCCTTCAGCAACGCCACCAAAGCCCTGCAGCAGCAGCTGGAGGAAGATCCCTACTGAGGGCAGCACATCCTCTCTCCATGTACAGCCATCCTTGGGAAGAACGGAACAGGCAAGGGTTCTTCTGCAATATTCCAGAGGTCCCTGGGGACTCAACGAAATTTTAAAGAGATTTGCTTCCGTCTTCTCCAATCCCTAAAAGGAATATTGGAAGGAGGCAAACCTATTTCATGTGCTTTCCTATGGTCTCCTACCTCACTTCTCTGTACCACCCCAGTTCTAGCCAACTGGTTCTTGCAGCACCATGCAAATACAGCATCCCAATTTGGACAAAGACTGTCTTGGAGGCTCCACTCAGGGGTCTGGCTCCTCTGCTCCCCAAAACCTTGCACTTCTCTCCCTCCTCCCACCACTACCAACCACACACACAGTTCAGAGGCTGAGCCCAATATGCTAGCAAACAGCCAAGTTCAAGATGAAAGCCTTTGGCCCGAGGTCAGGGCCAGTCAAGCACAACATCCAAAACCGGGGGATTGTGTTTCTTTTAAACGCCAAACTATAAATAGGGCAAAACCCCAGGAAAATATTTAAAAGCAACAATCATCACCTCCTTTGCATTCCCCACCCCCACTGGAAACTTTCAACACTTGCTAATTTCTGCCCTCCATAATTCTCTGTTACTGTGCCATCTGTAATCATCCTAAGGGTTCTAGTAAAACTCTCAAAGCAATTTAATAAACATTCACTTTCACTGTTAAAAAACTCTAACCAGAGCAGTTAACTAAGGCAGACTAAGGCTTTTTTTTTGGCTGTCCTCAACCTTCGAGTGGAACATAAATAAGAAACAAGCCATTAGGAAGGGACCTCTTCAATTTCCTCTCAAAAAACCAGCTTATCCACTTTCCACTTCTGCAGTTCTAGCCAGTAAGAACTCAAGCTCGGACCCAAGGCTGTGGAGGCCTCCAAGATCCTCCCTAACCAAAAGAGCTATTGTGTTCCCTTTACTTACAAAGGCAATGAAGTGGACCAGTGCATTTTACAATTTCCAACAAGGCTTGAGACAAAGAGGGTGTTCATAGTAACCCTCAGCTTTCCAAAAAATTCAACGTACCCCATTCTAAATATTTCGGTCACATGTAATTTTGTCATATATTCCATGGTTTTATTTTTCAAATCTGGGGAGTAGGATTGGTGTTAAAAGAGTGTCAGAACCTCAAAATTGGAACTAGCCTTACTACTTTGGACTGGAGTGTGTAGAGACCAGTCCAAAGGGTTCAGAAAATGAAAGGAGGTACATGTGGAAAACCTTAGAACACAAGAAAGCACTTTGGAGCTTAGGAAGGAAGGAGGCCAGTAGGATCCAAGAGGCTTCCGGGAACAGGTCAGCTATATGAGCAGTCAAGCAAAACCTGGACTTTGGTCTGGGATGCTAGACAGAGGGCAGGACCTAGGGCAACCCTACTCCACCCCCAGGAGACAAGGGACTCTCTAGAGCCACAGCAAGAAGCCCGCAGTCTGCCTTCCCCAGGCTAGGATAAAGGGCCAGTTTCCGTCTTCTGTTAGGAGTCTCTTCTCCCTTCCTTTCCCAGTCAGGTTTTTTTTTTCTTTCTTTCTTTCTTTCTTTTTTGAGACAAGGTCTTGCTCTGTCGCCCAGGCTGGAGTGCAGTGGTGCAATCCAGGCTAACTGCAGCTTTGACCTCCCAGGTTCCTAGCTGCTCTTTCTAATCCAAGACCCCACTCTGGCTTGAGATCATCTCCTGAGAGCCCTCCCTAACCCCTCAGGCTGGACCAGCCCCTTGGTAAGTGATCTCCTGAAAACCTCTGCGGTAGCCCATACCCACAGTCTTGTTCCCAGTGGGTTTATGTATCCTTTTGTCCAGCAGCTCCGAGCCCAGCCTAATTCTTTGTATTCTGAGAGTCTTGCCCAGTGTCTGGCACATGGTGGATGCTTAATAAATGCTTGCTAATTTCCATGTACTTTGAAATATGAAACTTAGATTTGAAACCTGACTCTGCTCTATGTGATCCCAGACAAGTTACGTCACCTTTTCCCCTAGTTTTCCTCATTTATGGGGGTGGTCTTCAAGATTAAATTAAAATAAGAATGTATATAAAATGCTTATTCAAAGTACTCTGGCGCATGGTGGCTCTCAAATCCTTCCTGTTTCTGATCACTGCCCACCAGAGGCAGAAGGCTGAGAAGGGCTGTCACTCCTCCCCTTCAATCCCACCCCCACTGTTTTTTGGTGGGTTGGGGGTTGGGGGCTTCCGAAATGAGAAGTGCAGAGGAGTGGACTGATACATTACTTCAGTAACAGAGGCCGGGTCAGCCAGGCAACAACACAGGAGACGCCTGTATGCCATTCCCTGTGCTAGGGGAGATAGAAAATAGAATTTTCCAGCAGATCAGGGTCCAGCTGAACCAATTTCCTAAGCTCAGTCACAGAGCAACAATCTTCACAGGCCCAAGAGGGAGGTGCAAGCTCCTGGGGCAGACTGCCTGGTCATTCCCCCTCCCCGTCCTGCCCCACGGGCTGTGCCTCCTGTGGTGTCCCTGTGGCCACTCTATCTTCTCTGGGCTTCAGCTTACTTACTTGAATACCTACTGTAAAGAGTACCTGAAATAAGGCAGGTAGGTAAAGCTGCCTTCCTCAATAAATGCTAGGGTCAGGAGACCTGTTCACTTTTTATAGACATCTTGCCTAATGTTTCTACTTTATTGGAGCCTCACCAAACACTCATTTTGCAGATGAGGAAAGGAAGGCATAGTTAAGTTACATGGCTTGATGGGTAAATGGCCGAGCCAGATAGCAAAACCAGCCTGTGCTCTCTCTCATAAAATGAGGATAACAGCACCCACAATGCCCAACACAGAGTAGGTTTGCTGTAAATGTTAACTTCCCTTGTGAGAGTCTCTGCAATTTAGGAAGAGGTTTGGAGAATGAGTCACCAAAGATCTTGCTTGAGAGCAGGGGTTCAAGATGGTTCTGAAGGCAGGAAAGAGGATGATCACGTGGTCCCAGGCTGGCGGGTCACTGAGCACTTGAAAGTCAGTCTGCACCTCACTTCAACCACAGCGGAGGGAAGGAAGTACCTGACATTCGGCGGGTATTTCTAAAGAAAGGTGACTTAACTCCCTTTCTCACACATTTGAAAGACCACACACAACTTCCAGGGTAAGAGAAACCCCAACCCAGACTGCACCCCATCTCTTCCAACAATCTTTGTCCTACCCCGGGAATTCCTAGCTAGGAGCTCCTTCATGATTCCAAGGTGATTGAGAACCAGCTAAAACACAGAGCCTCAGGTGGAAAATGCCCAAGCAGCCAGATGGGAAAGAAGATTTTTGAGTTTTCCTTTTTCCTTAAACCAATATCCTGAGGCCTGAGGTAGTACCCCAAGTCACAAGAAAGCAGAGCAAGGCAGATTCCTGCAGGTCAAAACTGATGCCAGCAAATGCTTCCGCTTGTCCATTTTCATTTCTTGGGTTTTTCCTATGATGAGAGGGGACTCACCCAGTTGGGGTTGGTTTGGGAGTTTTTTTGGCCAGGGATGAGGACAGGGCTGTCCTTGTTCAAGAACGAATCTACAATCGTCTCCAAAGCAGACTGGCTTGATGCCGAAATCCTTTTCTAAAATTACCTGCCCATTACATTTTTTTTTTGGGGGGGGGAGGTAAATGTTGACAGATTTAACAGGATCGCTAAATAAGAGGCATTTTGTTTGTTCAAATACCTTAAGAAGCCGTCTAGCCTCCAAAGCTATGACCACCAGCTGCACCCGGCTGCCTAACCCCCGGACCCACCCCACCACCACCCGCCCCCCGCCTTTCCCTTCTCCTTGTGTTTTGAAGTTTATTTTCCCACATTTAGCCTT
>NW_016804694.1:4114222-4123028 GCF_001698545.2 Rhinopithecus bieti
TTCCCACATTTAGCCTTGAATTCTTTCCTTCCTTCCCCTGCAGTGTTGGAGCAACAGCTTAGAGGGAAACACTTCCAGGGCAGCTCAAGGCTTTATCATCCTTGCCTGCCCTCTTCCCCCTCTAAACAAAGCCCTGGAACAAACTAAACAAAAACTTGTTCTCTAGAGGAATTGTTTCCTCAAGGGAAATCATAAAGTGACCCCTCCCCATAACACCCGCCCCCCCCCAGGGTAGATACCCATCAGAAGGAAGCCATGTAGACTCTTCATGCCAGGACTCCTGATGTTAGGAGGTAAACCAACCAACCACCTGCTTTAGCTTATCCTCCCCACCATCACCTCCCATCTGCCACTACCCAGGAAACTGCTACAGGGCAAGAGACTCTCCACTAAAACCCAACACTAAGCCTGCTGGACTAAACGTCCCCTTCCACGGGACCCCTCGGAGGACAAGTCTCCCCACACACTGCTGCCAGCAAACACCTATATGCTCATCTGTGTGATGCCCATCGATCTGGGGACAAGGTTTTGATGTTTTCCAAATGCTTCCAACCTAAAAGTACACGGCAGAAATAAGGAATGAGGAGGATGGGCTCATTCCTATTTCTCACATGGGGAAACAGAGGCTGGAAAATGAGCGACAATTAGGCATAAAGTATTGGGGTGCTGCTGTAGACTAAACGTTGCTCATCAGACCTCCTTTCTGGCATCTTTCACCCTGAGAGCAATATAACACCTTGGACAATCTACCCCACTCCCCACCTGCTGCAATCTAGAACTTTCACCCAGGTCCTGGTCATTCCACCGGGGGAGCAGGCCAAGAAGAGTTGGTGGATGAAGCTGAGCCCTCGAGAAACTGGTGTAGAGGGCCTCGATCCCCAAATTGGCCCCAAAGTCTCAGCCAGGATAGGCAGCCCTTTTATCCTAAGTGAGGTCAATGTCACCCTTTGGGCTGTGCACCAGAAGATAAGCGGTTCCCAATGCCAGCACGGAGGAAGTCCCCCACCTACCCCAATTCCGCACACTCTCTCCTACTCACTCGCAAAGGGACTACCTGGGTATTATTCGTTTGTGCAACCTGCTACTTTCACAAAGTTTTACTCCAAGCTCTTGAAGGATGTCTCCGCGAGATAAGCCTTCCCGGAAGCCTGAGCGCGTCCCCAGCATTCCAGGCACCACCCCTCATCCCGTGGGTTCGGGCCCCACAGAGCCCCCCCAGCTCCTCTCCGGAACCCCGCTGGGGGCGGGAAGATTTTGCCCAGGCTCAGGCTGGGGGACCCTCCCGCCGCTCTGCCGGGTTCACGTTTCTTAAGAAAAGCCTAGCAGGCTTGGCGCTGGCCCTGGAGCGGGGAGGTGGAGACACGAGGGGACGGCACCAGGCTTGGCTCCCAGACGCCGAGAGCGTCTCCGGGGAAAGATAAACGCCCCACAGCCTCTTTCCAAGGAGGGAGGTACCGTCACACCCACACTGAAACACTATGGAGCCCAGTTCACCCGGGAATCAACTCCAACTTATCTCTGGCCAAACTAAGTTCCAAAGAGTCTCCGCGCTTGGGGGACCCCCGTGTCCGTCGGGTGAACGACGGATCCTAGAAGCCTGATCCATGATGAGACATGCTCTCTCATCACCCCCTGGACCTTCCACAGGGACTGAGGGTCACCCAAAGCTGTGAAGGGGTCTTCCTTTCAGCGCCCCCTAAAGTTCAAGCCAGCTTCAAATGTATATGGGGGTACAAGCGGCGACTGACCTCTAGGATCTTGTCCAGGCCCTCCTGACCCAGGCACGGGAACTCCTTGAGCAGATGCAGCTTCTGTGTGTAGTAGTTTTTCTTGGCCTCCTTCCAGTGTGGCTCCTCCAGCACTTCGAAGATCGCCGCCCCGATGGCCAGGTAGAAGATGATGGCCGAGGTAAGCAGAGGGCCCCGGTCCACCATGGCTCCCGAGCAGCAGCCTCCTAGAGAAAGCCTCTCCTAGCCCCAGCTGCTCCCAGTCCGCCCGCCCTCCAGCCTCTGAAAACAGCTGTTTGAATTTGGAGCTCCGCATGCGCAGTGCCCAGTACTCCCCCCGCAAGCACCGCTCCCCGGACAAAGTTTCTCGGCCAAGTTGGCCAACGGAGCGCGGGGAGCTGCGTGGGGCCCCACTCACGCGGCCCGGGGTGGGCGAAAACCAGGGGGGCTGAAGGGGCGCCCTGGACCGCGGATGCGTAAGGAGCGGGAGGAACACCGGACTTGACTCTGGGCAGACACGTGGGCCGCTTCTCCACGCGCCGCTCCTCCGCACTCCACTAGCTGTGTGAGCCGCTCCCGCCTCCGCGCGCCTCTTTAACCAGCGCCCGGCGCGCTCTGCCCTCCTCCGGCTCCGGGCTCCGACCGGGGAGGAGCCCAGGCAGGCCCCGCCCCTTCCCCGCGCCAGCAGCCAGGCGAGCGCAGGAGCGAGCGCGAGGTGAGCGCTGGAAGAGGCTCAGCGCTCCCCGCACTCCCGGGGTCAGCCGCCAGGGGAGGCTGCGCCGCCCGCCCAGACCTGCACCCCCCTGCGGTGCCCGAGGGGTTGCGGTCTCGGGGACTCGTGTTTGTTATTAGAGCTGGCGTGTTAACTAAAATGATTGTGACTGAGGTCAGGAGTTTATTGCTTTCGTTATTTTTATTGTAATTCTATTTTCATTTACTGATGTTTCTTCCAAAAAAGTCTTATGCTCAGCCTCTCCGTGTCTCTCTTCCACACACTTTCCTGTAAGCCTGAGGAAGGGGGTTAGAACGGGGCTGAAGAAGCTGTAGGGAGTCAGAGGACATCAGGAACTAATCCAGCCACCCACGCGTGATTCCTCCTTCTCACCCCGTTCTCACCTACCCAGGTGAGAACCTTGCATCTGGAAGGAGCAGGCAGCTCAATTCGTGGCACCCCTGTGCGCCCCCCCAATACACAGTAACTCTACGGGAAACACTTGGCCTCCCTCCCCTCCCCTCCCCTCCCCTTCCCTTCCCTTCCCCTCCCCTTTATTTTCTTTCTCCTTTATTTTTCTTTCCTTTTCTTTCACACGGAGTCTCGCTCTGTCACCAGGCCAGAGTGCAATGGCGTGATCTCAGCTCACTGCAACCTCCACCTGCTGGGTTCAAGCAATTCTCCTGCCTCAACCTCTCAAGAAGCTGGGACTACAGGTGCGCACCATCACGCCCACCTAATTTTGGTATTTTTAGTAGAGACGGGGTTTCAACATGTTGGCCAAGCTGATCTCAATTCCTGACCTCAGGTGATCCGCCCGCCTCAGCCTCCCAAAGTGCTGGGATTACAGGCGTGAGCCACCACACCCGGCCCATTTTCATACATACGCTCCAGCTGATTTAAAATTCCATCCCCCCCCTCCTTATCTCCCTCTTTGGCTTTATGTTCTTCCTAGTACTAAATTCCCTCTGCTATATTATATAACTATTTATTGTTTACTCTGTACTGTGCTCCCTCCCCACCACACACACACAGACACACACACACACACACACACACACACACGGAAACGTCTGCTGGGGAGATGGCGAATCTGTCTTGTGTAATGATGTATCCACAGTGCCTGTTACATACATAGCAGACACTCAGTAACCATGTGTGCAATGAAGGAGTGAATGAATTTGTTAAAAACAGGCGCCCAGGATATTTCTAACTCGCCTTGTTGCCATTCTGTGAGCTCTTGTAAACCCCAGGGAGTACTGCATCCCTTCCATGCATCATAAGCAGACCCCATTGGACCCACTTTGCAGTGAGGAAACAAACTCAGTGGGTTAGTTTGTTCAGTCTCTCAATCAGCACCAGTCAGAAGTTGGAGGGGAAACCTCCTCTCAGAGCTCTGTACTAGCGGCTAGCCCTGCCCTTCTCTGACCTCTGTAGGGGCAGGTACTGGAGTGGCCAGAGTCCCTGAGCTCTGTCCCCTGGCCAAGGCCTTTTCTTTCCAGTGAGAAGAAGGGGAATCATTTCTCACCTCCTACCCACCCTGTACCCAGGCTGTGGCCTGAACCCCAAGGTGTCAAGAGTTAAGACAGTTTTTACTTGGGGAGCGGAGTATCTGTAGCATCTCCAAATCTGGCTGGAGTGGAGGGGCTAGGGATACAGTTAGAAGCATTGATTTGATTTTGCTGATGTTTCTGTCTCTCCTTATGGCAACATGAGCGTGTCCAGAGGAGAAGGCCAGAGCAGGAAGCTGGGGAGCCCCGGATTTCCTTATACTACATCCCTGAGGCGTGCAGCGCCAGTCCCCTCAGGAACCCCCTGGCCAAGGATCACCCTGGACAAGGCCCTGGAGGCATTTCTCTGTAGACAACCCACTCCCAGCACCAGGCCTCTCACCCAACCCAACATATCCATCTTCTCTAAGCCTTGCTGACCTCCTGCCTACCCTGTCCCCGAGGCCGTGTCCTAAACCCCAGCTCTGCAGTCTCACTCTCCAGCCCTCAGCTGGGATGGAAACCAAGCATGGGTTCCGGATCCCCCCTCTCTGGATGGAGTTCACCCTCTTTGTGAGAGTTCAGGGCTGCAGTGTGAACGCTTCAGTGATCATGAGGTGGGGGCAGTTTGAGAGGCCACAGGCCCTCTCTTTGTTTGGAAAATTCCCTACCATTCCTCTCCCACCTCCGGTCTGTGTTCTCTTCCTAAGAAAATAAAGGGCCTCTTCCTATTTCAGTCTCACGGCCTCATGAAAACGCTGAACACTTTGAGATGAATTGATTTTTATTCGAAGCCTCTGTATGTTCTAGTTTCTTTGTCCTTCCACTCTGTTTCTGCATTTCCTGTCCCCTTCCTCCTTCTTGCTCTCTGTGTGGTGCTGGCCCACTCCTCATCCTCTTCTTCTGTCACCCCATCCTTTACTTTCCCATATTTTTCCAAAGCTCCTTCCCCAGCTCTTCATTCTCCCTCCTCCTGCCTCTCTCCTTTGTCTCCCTTCCAGTTGAATGTGCTTCCCCTCCCCCAACTTCCCCTCCCCTCCCCATCTCCCCCTTCCCCAATTCCCCAGCCCCAGCCCGATAGTTGAATCAACACCTTCTGTAGATCAGGGGCACACACCTGCTCTCTGAGCAGCAGCCAGTGGGGGCTTTTATAAAATACAAACTGTGCTGAAACTATCAAATGTTTAGACAACACGCGCCTTAAGATTGGGAAAGGGAAAAGTGGGCAAATGGGAATGAGGTGAGGTGAGATATATATTTTCCCACAGGGCTGATAAATAAATCCATTCAAATAGCATACATATAGCTCTTAGTATTATGCTTATTGATTGGGGTTGATAATAATTTCAGAGTGCAACCTTTTGGAAGGCAGTCAGCTCTGAGGAATGTAAACCACCAATAAAATTCTAAGCCCCTCCCAAGCAAGCCAATGGACCCTTCCTCTTGAACAAAGGCATTCTCAAGTAAACACAAAACACTAGTTCAGGCCGTGATGGAATGGGTGGTTGGACATGGCTCCTTGTTTTTTTTTTGTTGTTGTTGTTTGTTTGTTTTTTGGTTTTTGGGTTTTTTTTTTTTTTTTTTTGAGAAGGCTTCACACTCTGTCACCCAGGCTGGAGTGCAATGGCACAATCTCAACTCACTGCAACCTCTGCCTCCTGGGTTCAAGCGATTCTCGTGTCTCGGCCTCCCAAGTAACTGGGACTACAGGCATGAGCTAATTTTTTTGTATTTTTAGTAGAGACGGGGTTTCACCATGTTGGCCAGGCTGGTCTCAAACTCCTGACATCAGCTGATCTGCCTACCTTGGCCTCCCATAGCAGTGGGATTACAGGCATGAGCCACAGCGCCCAGCTGACATGCCTCATTATACCTTCCTCCCTTTGGAATTCAGGCACAGCTGAGCAGTGTTAATATTAAAACAGAGACCTTAAGGTGCAGCCTGACCAAGATGGTGAAACCCTGTCTCTACTAAAACTACAAAAATTAGCTGGGCATGGTGGCTCTCGCCTGTAATCGCAGCTACTCAGCAGGCCGAGGCATGAGAATCACTTGAACCGAGGAGGCAGAGGTTGCGGTGAGCCAGGATGGCACCTTTGCACTCCAGCCTGGGCGATAGAGCGAGACTCCATCTCAAAAAACCCCCCAAAAAACAGAGACCTTAAGACTGACAGAACAGACTGTTCGTAGCCATAAGATTCCAGCATGACAGCAGGCCCTGAGAGAAATCGAAGTATTTTACCTCAAAATATATTTATTTGGCCTATATTGAAATGCTCCTGCAAAGCTGTCTCTGATCCGGAATCTATATTCTGTAGAGAATACCTTTCCCTTTCCAGGTCTTTTTCCAAAACCATGAGAGAATTAGCTAGGAGTCTAGCCCCCCCTTTTTTTTTTAGACGGATTCTCACTCTGTCACCGAGGCTGGAGTGCAGTGGTGCAATCTTGGCTTACTGCAACCTCCGCCTCCTGGGTTCAAGCAATTCTCCTGCCTCAGCCTCCTGAGTAGCTGGGATTACAGGTGCCCGCCACTCGCCTGGCTAATTTTTGTATTTTTAGTAGAGATAGGGTTTCACCACATTGGCCAGGCTGGTCTCGAACTTCTGACCTCGTGCTCGGCCCGCCTTGGCCTCCCAAAGTGCTGGAATTACAGGCGTGAGCCACCATGCCGGGTGGAGTCCGGCACCTTTATAAGCTGGATAACAAACATTTATAATCTATTATCTCTGAAGCCTGCTACCTGAAGGCTTCACCTGCATAATAAGAACCTTGGTCTTTACAGCCCCTTATCTTAACCCAGACACTCCCTTCTATGGATTTCAGGTCTTCAGATAAACTCAACCAGATGCCAATCAGAAAATCTTTGAATTCACCTATAACCTAAAATGTATAAAAACAAGCTGTACTCTGATAACTCTGGACACGTGTTTTCAAGATCTCCTGGGTCTGTGTCATGGGCCATGGTCACTCATATTTGGCTCAGAATAAATCTCTTCAAATATTCTACAGAGTTTGACTTTTCATGCACAGGATGGAGTTGAGATTCACCTTGACAGCAACAAATAATGAAACTTCTGCAGGTCTCATCTCCAGAAATTGGCTGAGCCATCAGTTGTTTTGGCCATGGTCATGCTTCCAGGATCTCTCCATAAAAGGTTTACACCCACCTTTGTTTCTTCCTTATTTCAATTATGTAAAGGGATTATCCTCTTAGTAAAATGAACACCTGGTAATCCAACACAAATGTTTTTACTTGCAACATTTCTGTTTACATTGTTTTATATTCTGTTTAGGAATTTCAGAGGAGAATAGTCCCCCTCTGCAAATCACATCTGATCAAAGAAGTTATATAAAAAGCCATTAAGAGCATAAAGTGATTCAATATCATCATTACTCAAAACCTTATTTCCATAAATAAAAAACTCTGTAGCCATCAACTGAAAAGGTCAACAGGTTCTATTTTATTTTGTTTTGTCCTATTGCTTAAAAGATAGATGATATGAAATGCCTTATAAAATCACTTACATTACGAAAGATTATCAATTATTTTATAAATTTGCCCTATTTCTAATGGTCACTGTGCCATCATTTTTGTTTTCTGAACCTCTGAAAGAAATATATCTGTTAAGTGTTCATGTCTACAAATTCTCCATTTATTCAATTGGAAAGGTTTCTGAGTGGTAAATTTAGTGTACATGGTAAAGCAAGCTTCACATTTTATACTAGGAGAAACATCACTGAACAAAATAAATCACAGAGCAGAGCAACAAGGATTTTTTAAAAAAATAGTGAAAATGGCATATGCATACAATGAAGTATTATTCAGTCTTTTTTTTTTTTTATTTGAGATGGAGTCTCATGAGGTGGCGTGATCTCAGCTCAACACAACCTCCACCTCCTGGGTACAAGTGATTCTTCTGCCTCAGACTCCTGAGTAGCCAGTATTACAGGTACACGCCACCATGCCTGGCTAATTTTTGTATTTTTAGTAGAGATGGGTTTCACCATGTTGGCCAGCCTGGTCTCCAATTCCTGACCTCAAGTGATCCTCCTGCCTCGGCCTCCCAAAATGCTGGGATTACAGGCATGAGCCACCACACCCAGCCTACTCAGTCTTAAGGGAAAAAAAGGTGATCCCGTTGCATGCTGCAACATAGATGAACCTTGAGGACATTGTACTAAATGAAATAAGCTGGTCACAAAAAGATAAATACTACACGATTCCACTTATCTGTGGTATCTGAAGAAGTCAAACTGTTAGAAACAGAAAGTAGAATGAAAGGGGAGTTTGTTCAATGGGCATAAAATTTCAGTTTTGTAAAATGAAAATGTTCTAAAGAGTTGCTGCACAACAATGTGCATACTATAACATTACTGTGCTGTACACTCAAAATAGTTAACGGGGTAAATTTTGTTATATACTTTTTACCACAGTTAAAAGAAGAGTGAAAAGTAGAACTTGTCAATTCAATGTATGATATTTGAGGTTGCAAGAATTAGCCGGGCACGGAGGACAGAGATCTGGCTAAGCGACAATAATTAAGTTAGGTCATTGTTGCCTTGGCAGGGTTTCAGTCACTCTTAATAGCAGAGTTACATGTCCTTTGCTCTGGAAGCCCATTATTGAGGAGGAACATGTCCTTGTAGATTAAGAGCTCTACAAGGAGAGCTCAAGCACTAATTCTGAATTAGGATTAGGAGGCAGAGGTTGCAGTGAGCCAAGATAGCACCACTGCACTCCAGCCTGGGTAACAGAGAGATACTCTGTCTCAAAAAAAACAAAACAAAACAAAAAAAAACCTCATATATTACTATTTGCAAATTTTATTTTATTTTATTTTATTTTATTTTATTTTATTTTATTTTATTTTATTTTA